>NC_133658.1:49568765-49766221 GCF_037893015.1 Macrotis lagotis
GCCGCTCCGGAGCCCGAGCCGGCCTCCCCGGCCCCCCGAGTCCCGTCCCAGCCGCTCCGGAGCCCGAGCCCGCCTCCCCGGCCCCCCGAGTCCCGTCCCAGCCGCTCCGGCGCCCGAGCCGGCCTCCCCGGCCCCACTCTGTGTCCTGGCCGGCCCCCCGAGCCCCGTCCCGCCCGGTCCCGCGCCCGAGCCGGCCTCCCCGGCCCCGCTTCTCTGTCCTAGCCGGCCCCCCGAGTCCCATCCCGCCCGGTCCCGCGCCCGAGCCCGCCTCCCCGGCCCCCCGAGTCCCGTCCCAGCCGCTCCGGCGCCCGAGCCGGCCTCCCCGGCCCCACTCTGTGTCCTGGCCGGCCCCCCGAGTCCCGCCCGCCCGGTCCCGCGCCCGAGCCCGGCCTCCCCGGCCCCCCGAGTCCCGCCCGCCCGGTCCCGCGCCCGAGCCCGGCCTCCCCGGCCTCCCCGGCCTCCCCGGCCTCCCCGGCCCCACTCACCCTCCAGCAGCACCTCCTTGCCGGCTCGCTTCAGCGCCTGCACGGCCTGGTCATGGGTGGCCTGGCGCAGGTCGGTGCCGTTCACCGACAGGATGGCGTCGCCCAGCCGCAGCGAGCGGCTCTGGTCGGCCGCCAGCCCCGGGAAGATCTTGGAGATGAGGATGGGCATCCGGTTCTCGCGGCCGCCCTTGATGCTGATGCCCAGGCCGCCCGCCTCTTGCTTCACCACCCGCACGCGCCGCACGGGCGGGGAGCCCCCGGCGGCGGCGGCCCCGGGCGGGCTGGGCGGGCCCAGGCCGCGGCTCGGGCTGCCGGGCAGCGAGTCCCCGCCGCTGCCGCTGCCGCTGCCGCTGCCCCCGCCGCCGCCGCCGCCGTTGGGCAGGCCGTTGAAGGCGGCCAGCGCCGGCCCCAGCGGCGGGTCCGCCTCGGCCGCCGCGTCCCCGGTCAGGCTCAGGCTCTCGCCGCTCAGCTCGGCCACCACCCGCACCCAGCGCTCCCGCAGCAGCAGCTCCACCAGGCCCGCCTTGGTGGCCCTGGTCCACACCGCCATGGCCGGCCCGGTCCCGCCGCCGCCGCCGCCGCCGAGGCCAGCCTCGTCCCGACCGGGAGTCCCGGCGCTTCCCCCTTCCCGCCCGCGGGGGCGAGGCCCCGCCCCCCGGCCCCGGCATCCATTATTCATGAGCGGCCCCGCCCCCTGCCCGCGGGGGCGGGGCCGCTTCCGGGAAGGGCGCGGGGCGGGGCGGGGCGGCGGTGGGGGCGGGCACCCGGGAGGGGCGGGGGCCGAGGGGGGCAGGGGGGAGGGGCGGGGGCCTAGGACCCGGACTGCCGGAGCTAGGGCAGCTTAGAACACACCACTTAGAACACTCTGAAGTCAGCTTGGCCGAACTTCAAGTTCAGCATTCAGATTCAACTTCAGAACCTGGAAAATAATTGCTCTGAGCTCTAGTTGTCTCCTCCGCCTCGACCAAAAATTTGTTCAATTTTTTTTTTGTGGTTTTTGTAAGGCAGTGAGTGGGGTTAAAGTGACTTGCCCAAGGTCACACAGCTGTGTCCCAGGCTGGATTTGAACTCAGGTCTTCCTGACTCCAGGGCTGGTGCTGTATTCCACTGCACCACCTAGCATAAGACACTTTAATTTGACCCATTTCTGCCAGATGTCTCAATAAATGCAACTAGGAATAATTAAAATTTTCTCTAGTAATCGCTGTATTGGCCCTGAAATTGGGTGGCATGGGCCTCCAGGTCCTGCAAGCTTCTTTCTAAGCTCAAAGGGTTTGGTCCATATATGAAAGATCTCTAGAGGCCTCTAGCACCAGAGGTGAGGTTCACACATTTCCCACAGATCCCCAGGGTGCAATAATTAATTTTTGCATAGGTGAATTGAGATTGAAAAAAAAATCATGTCCACATGCCAATCCCTGCAGACATCAAAGGATCTAGGAACCAATGGGAAGACCAGAAGGTTCTGTGTCTTATTTTTGTTAGCTTAGAAGACTCCAGAGCAGGGCAGCTAGGAAGCCCAGTGCATGGAGTACCTCAGACACATAGCGCTTTACCTACTTGTGTGATCTTGGGCAAGTCACTTAACCCTATTGCCTTGAGAGAAAAAAAAGACTACTCCAGAGGTCTGTATTCCCTTCACCAGTACAGAATTCTCCTGTGACTTTTGTAGACTTCAGGAGTTGTCAGAAAAACAGAGACTCAATGAATAGACTAAGAGGTAGAATGTGAACCTACATCTTCATGATTGTTCAAGAAAATGAGACAAGGGGCGGTTAGGTGACACAATGGATAGAGCACCAGCCCTAGAGTTAGGAGTACCCAAGTTCAAATTCAGGCTCTAACACTTAATTAATAATTACCTAGCTGTGTGGCCTTGAGCAAGCCACTTAACCCCATTGCCTTGCAAAAACTAAAAAAACAAAAACAAACCAAAAAAAGCAATTGAGGCAATCAGCAGTTAAGTGACTTGCCCAGGGTCATATTTCTAGCAAATATTTGAGTCTAGATTTCAACTGGGGTCTCCCTGATTCCAGACCCAGGGCTCTAAGAATCCTTGGTACCACTTATCTTCTTAATGTCTCTAAGAAGAGTTAATTTTATTTTATTTGTTTTTTAAAATATTTTATTAGTTTTCCACTTATATACAATAGTAGTTTCTACCTGTCATTTTTGTAAGGCTTTGAATTTTGCAATTTCCCCCCCCACCCTCTCTTCCCTCCCCCCATTCCCCCATAGAAGGCAGTCTGATAATCTTTATATGTTTCCATGCTATACCTTGATTGAAATTGTGTTGAGAGAGAAATCATATCCTGGGGAAAATAAAATATTAGAGACAGCAAATTTATGTTGTACATAAGACACTTTAAAAAAAATAGAAACTAATAGACTTTGGTCTTTGTTGAAACTTCACAGCTCTTTCTCTGGATACAGGTGGTATTCTCCATACAGGCACTCTGAAATTGTCCCTTATTATTGCATTGATGGAATGAGCAAGTCCATCAAGGTTGATCTTCACCCCCATGTTGCTGTTAGGGTGTACAATGTTCTTCTGGTTCTGCTCATCTCACTCAGCATCAGTTCATGCAAGTCTTTCCAGGCTTCTCTGAAATCCTATGCCTCTTGTTTTTTTTTTAAGGTTTTTGCAAAGCAAATGGGGTTAAGTGGCTTGACCAAGGCTGCACAGCTAATTATCAAGTGTCTCAGATGGGATTTGAACTAAGGTACTCCTGACTCCAGGGCCGGTGCTTTATCCACTGAGCCACCTAGCCTCCCCTGCCTCTTGGTTTCTAATAGAACAATAGTGTTCCATAACATACATATGCCACAATTTGTTCAGTCATTCTCCAATCTTGTTTTTTTGGTTTTTTGTTCTGTAAGGAATGGGGTTAAATGACTTGCCCAAGGACACACAGCGAATTATTTAGTGTCTGAGGCTGGATTTGAACTCAGGTCCTCCTGACTCCAAGGATGATGCTTTTCCACTCTTCCACTTCCACCTGGCTGTCCCCAGCCATTCCCCAATTGATGGATAGTCACTCAATTTCCAGTTCTTTGCTATCACAAACAGGGCTGCCATGAATAGATTTGTACAAGTAAAGTTTTTATCCTTTTTCATGATCTAGAAAAGTTAATTTTTTAAAAAAGTCAAAGGTTATCAATATATGCTATATATTAAATAATTCATAGTACATGTCTTACTAAAAATCATAGTAGGATTTATTGCAAAAAGGCATGATTTTCCAAGTTGCAAATGTCAACAAAACTAAAGAAACCAGACTTAACCTAAATCCACTGCAAAGGTTTCCAGCAGGTTTAGATATGCCCAATGGTCCTGTTATAGCCTAGAATTACACACACACACACACACACACACACACACACACACACACTCATACATTTTTGGTTTTGCTCTAATTTAGCAGGGTAAAAACTTTAGAAGTCCATTTAAATCTCTGGAAAGCTATATGAAGAGCAAGAGGGAAAATTATATAAAATTAGATGTAGAGAGAAAATGTTAGTATTCAAATGGTTTGAGATGTTTCCTCTCTTTTTAAAAAATATTTTTTAGAATTCCCTTTGAAGGATAACACAAGATTTAGTAGTGTCTACATTAAGGGCCTGGAGGGCTTGGATTTAATATTCCAGAAGGCAAAGGTGTTGAGTCCCTTTTCCGAACTTGAGCTCGCTTAACCTTCCCTAGGCAAGCATTGAAGGGATGGGAGACAAGGAAGACAAGTTCTCCCTTTGTACATCAAGGTCTCCATCAAGATCTCCAAGTATTCCAAAATACAAGTCTTAAATATCCTCCCCAGTCCCTGGTCCACTCCCACTCCCTAGGCACTTATTAAAACAAAGCTCTGGTGCTCAAGGACACCAGGTGAAGATAGTTTACAGTGCTCCCACACACAGCAATCCCTAACACAAAGGAGCTTAGATTACAACCAAGAATCAACTACCAAGCAAAACTAAACATACTCTTTCAGGGGAAAAGATGGACATTCAATTAAATAGGAGACTTTCAAACTTTCCTGGTGAAATGATCAGAGCTGAACAGAAAGTTTGATCTTCAGGTACAGGACTCAGGTGAAGCATAGGAAGGGTAAATTATGAGGGACTTGAAGATGGTGAACTGCTTGTATTCCTGCACGGAAAGAGGATACTGATAACTCATATGAACCTTCTTATTTATTAAAGCTGTTAGAAGGAGCATATATGGGCAAGGCACAGGAGGGAATTAAATTAGAAGGTATAGGATATTAAAAAGATGGAGTCAATGGGTGAGAAAGGAATGTACTGGGAGAAAGGAAAAGGAGAGGTAGAATAGGGTAACTTATTTCACAGTGAAACAAAAGGTAAAAAAAAACCTTTTACAGTGGAGTGGAGGAAGTAGGAAGGTAAGGGGGAGTGAATGAGCATTCATTCTTAATAGTTCAGAGAGGAAATACCATACACACTCAATTGGGTATAGAAATCTATCTTACACCAGAGGAAAATAGAAGAGGAAAGGGGGAGTGGAGAGGGGTTGTAAGTGATAGAAGAGAGGGTTGTCAGATATAACACACTCGAGGAGGGACAGGGTGAAAGGAGAGATAATAGAATTAATGGAGATGGGGGGAATAGGATGAAGGAAAATACAGCTAGTGAAAGCAACTGTGGAATAAATATTGAAACAATTTCTCCGATGGTGATAAAGAATGCTATCCATCCCAAACAAAAAGTTGAGGGTGTCTGAATACAGACTGAAAGCACAATTTTTTTTCTCACTTTATTTTTCTTGAGTTTTCTCTTTCTTGGGTGTGGGCGGATTATGTTTACTTTTACAACATGACTATTGTAGTAATGTGTTTCATGAGTCCACATTTTTAACTTACACTGAGTAACTTGCTTTCTCAATGTGGGAGTGGGGTGGGAAGAAGGGAGAGAATTTAAACTGAAGGTTTTGAAAGTAAATGTTGAAACTTGCTTTTGAATGTAGCTAGGATAAAAAAAAAGAAATACAAAAAATTAAGAAAAGAACACAGATGAAACTTCCCCCCCCCCAAAAAAAAAAGAGACAAAGACAATCAAGGATTCTTTCTATGATTTAAAATTTAGAATTTACTTAAAGTACTAATAGAGATCTCCAGTTTAACATGGTCATATGCTTTTTGTTTATCTTCTACAAAGAAATGTTTGTCTTTGCTGATATTTGTCAAATTCATAATAAAATAAGGAAATTTGTTTTTAAGTATAAAGAGCTAAAAAAACTGCCCACAATAAATCAGTGAAGCTGTATTTTGACAATATGGGCCTTTGCTTCTGAGGGAAATTTGGAGTCATTTAAAGGAACTTTTTAATTACCTGAAAATAATTTCTTCTTCTTCCTAATTCTGGGATGAAGCTATTGTCCCATATGAATTATATGGATAGTCAAACTAGACTCTTCTGGGCTTAATATGCCCAGAATTGTATCATCTGCAAACCTGACCAGATGGAGGATATCACTATCCACAAAGAATAACTCTTCAGCTTGGTCTCTACTGAGGCTCTCCTTCATCGGAGTGGCATTTGTTAGTCATTTGTTCCATACCTCTCCTGATGTTTTGATCAGAATATCATTGAATAAGGTTATTTCAATTATGACAAAGAATCTTTTTTACAGTTATTTTATTTAAAAATTTATTTTCTATATATATTCATATATTTGATTTGATTTCCAATTATAAACAATAGCAGTTTCTACCTATCATTTTTTGGAAGGTTTTGAATTTTACAATTTTTGCCCCACTCCTACCCCGCCCCCCAAAGGCAATTTGATAATCTTTACATTGTTTCCTTCCATGCTATGCATTGATCAAAACTGAACATGTTGAGAGAAAAAAACATATCCTTGAGGAAGAAGTAAAATATTAGAGATAGCAAAATTATGTACTACATAAGACAACTTTTTTTTTAGATTTTTTTTTTCAAGGCAATGGGGTTAAGTGGCTTCCCCAAGGCCACATGGCTAGGTCATTATTAAGTGTCTGAGGTCGGATTTGAACCCAGGTACTCCTGACTCCAAGGCCAGTGCTCTATTCACTGCACCACCTAGCCGCCCAAGACAACTTTTTAAAAAAAAATTGAAAGTAATAATCTTTGGTCTTAGTTTAAACTCCACAGTTCCTTCTCTGGATACAGATCTCCATTGCAGATACCCCCAAATTGTCCCTGATTATTACTCTGAGGGAATGAGCAAGTCCATTAAGGTTGATCATCGCCCCCATGGTGCTATATAACAAAAAATCTTGCATGATATTGAGGTATTGATGAAAAATCCCTTTTTTTGAGGAAATGCCTGGAAGGTTCTCTATTCAATAAAATGTTTTCCATAATTGACATGCAATAAGCATAGTGGAAGTTTGCATTCTATATATCTTTCAGACAATTACATGATAGAAGTTCTTTGATTCAGAATTACTTGCTAGTTGGTCCCTACCAAAATTCTCTCTGATTATGTACTTAAATGTATGTATAGATGATTCTCATTAAAAAAAATTAAACTCAAAAATATGATTAAAAAATAATTCCCTATGAAATTTCAGTTTCAAATATAGCCATATTGGTAAAAACTTTAGCATTGCACTCAATATCTTCCATAATTTGAACCCAGTCTTCCCTTTTGGCCTTTCCTCCCCACTATTTTCTTAAATGAACCTGTTAAACTGGTTTAATTCATCATCCCTTTAAAGCTGCCTTTACTTTTTCTGCCTCAAAGTCCCCTCTAAAATGTTTACTTCCCTCTTGTGACCCTAGAAATCCTACCCAACCTTAAAGGTTTGGTTTAAATTCTACCTTCTTCTTTAAACTGACCTGAACTGGTGGAACTTAAAGAGATCTAAAAATCTAACTTTACATGAAAGTGAGTTATCCACTTTCTACTCCAAGAAGACTACAAAAATCTAATGAGTTAGTGTGAGAATTAGCGCTAGAATGCAGGCTTCATTTGGGAGGCTGATGAGTTTTCCCACCTTATAATTCCCAGCTGCAATCCTTCTTTCCTCTGACCTTCAAGAACATTTAATTTTAGGAACATTTATGAATCACCAAGCAGTTCAAGAGAAGATTAAAGGAAGAGTTTAGCAGTCTATTCCTTCAATGAGCTTGGATTCACTTGTCTCTATCCCTCATTTCACAGTTGTTATTTATTAGCTTTTCTGATTGTCCCAGCTTGTGTTTCTGCTCAAATTGGAATCTCATTTCCCACCTGGCTGAACTCCATTGGAACTTCTCTGATTTTCCACCATGCTCCAGGGGACCTGATCTTTGGGAAGATTCATCATTCTACAAGATCATATCAGCCAACCTTGGTACTCACATCCCATCACTACTCTCCACTCAGGAGACACCTATCTCATTTTCCACTTGGCTGCATTACTTTTAAATTTCTGACTTTTTCACTCCCCCACTCAACTTTTCAGATTCATTTTGTGGGTTTCCCCCATTAGACTGTTAAGCCCTTAAGGGCTGGAACTTTTTTATTCGTATACCTAGGGTTTGGCACAGAATTTAATAAATGTTTACTCATTATTGACTAAATAATTCTAGAACATTTTGTTTATATCTCTCTTTGGGAGTCTAAGGGGTTATTTACCTTTACGCACTTGGTATTTTATTCATCTATTTACATGTTGAAGATCCTCATTTGAACTGAAAATTCCTGAGGGAGGGGCCTTCATTTTTTATCTTTATATAATAATATAAAAATATTAAATATCATTCACATGGAGCTTTCCATACTGTCCATATAAAAACTTGTGAGTAGGTAGAAGTATTATTCTAGTTTTAGAATAGGACCCTGAGATTCAGAGAAGTTAATTGACCTAATAGTATTAGTAGTAATAAGGTAGATGAGAACAATTTCTTCTAATAGTCATAAAGGCAGCTGAAGCAGATATTATGGAGTGCTTAGAAGTTGGTTAGACATCGAAGATGTCAGCATCTTGAACCATCACTGGTTGTCATGACTCTCTTGCCCCGGAAAATGAGAACTATAAAAGAAAGAGTGAGACCGAGGACTTCATGAAATTCTGTCTCACTTCAATCCAGTTTACACAGTATTCAAAAGACACCCATTCAACTTTACCATTCCTATCTCAAAGACAGAAGCAGTAGGTGAGGATGCACTGGGAACAATAATCACAATCCTGTACATAGGCAGCCCAGGTCATAGGAAGACTGGAAGCAGTCTTGGGATTTGGCAGCCCCCGGGGTGTCTCAGCAGCCCTTTTTAAGATTAGCACTACTCATCTCCTGGTGTGAGGAAGAGGCTAGAAAATGTACCCTAAAAACTGTCTATTAACCCAACCCTAACCTGATTACCCCAGCAGGTGGAGATTCCATCCTGTGATCAAAAAATCTGAGCCCTATACTAGCATGAAAGTCACCTAGAATTATAAGTTTGTCCTCTTTTGGTACATTGATGATTACGGTCTCCACTCATCATCAGTGCATGGAATGTGCACACATTCAAAGACAACACAAAATTCAATAGACCTAAAAAAGCTCTTAATGCAAGAGAACTCAGCAGATATCATATCCAAATAATAGCCCTAAGTGAAACAAGACCAGCAAATGAAGGACAAATTCCTAAAGTGGGAACTGGATACATGTTTTTCTGCAGTGGCCACAGTAAAGGGGAGTCCTGTGAAGCTGGGATAGATTTTACAATCAAAACTAATGTAGTCAACAAGCCGGAATGCCTACCAAAAGGAGTGAACAACAGGCTCATGACAATGAGATTGCCACTTGTAGGAAAATGCCACACTACTATCAGTGCCTATGTTGCTCCCATGAAGAACACTGATGAAGCCAAAGAAAAAGTTTGTGAAGACCTGGAGACCCTAATCATCAATGTACCAAAAGAGGACAAACATAATTCTGGGTGACTTTAATGTTAGCATAGGGCTCAGATTACCAGATATGGCAGGGAGTCCTTGGGAGAAATAGAGTTGGAAACAGCAACAACAATGGTCACCTACTACTGAAGACTTGTACACCTCATGAGCTTCTCCTCACAAACACTATCTTCCATTTCCTGTAGCAAACATTGGTATCTAATAGAATACATGATTGTAAGGAGAGGAGACAGAATGTAAGAGTGAAAAAGGGCCATGTGCGGTACAGAATGCTGGACTGTTTACAGACTCATCCTCTCCAAGCTAAATATTCACATTCAACCAAATCAGTAATCCCAAGGAAAAATGACTACTAGAAGAATTAAAGTCAAGAAAATAGAGTGCTTCTTTGAGAGAACAGTTTGTTGTTAACTCAGAGGGAAAGTTGAGCCAACACCCAACTGGCAACAGTGGAGCAGAAAAAAGAGCAGCTCTCAAAGATCTGGTGTCACAGAACTGTATTTCCTCATCTGGGTCAGAACACTTACAAACATCAAGACTGATTTGAAGAAAATGATGGGGAAATATAGAAGCTGCTAAATGAAAAAAGGAGAACTCCACAAGCTTTAACAGCAGGATAGCTCATTCATTTCTAAGAAGGCAGCATTTAATTCCACCAAAAGTCAAGTCCAAGTGAAGCTTAGAGAGATTCAGGATTCTTGACTCATTAAGAAGTCAGATGAAATCCACTTTTATACAGATAGTATCCAAAGTGTTTTCTATGATGCCCTGAAAGCAATTTATGGGCCAAAACTATATGATGCATCAGCAATACTCAGTGCTGATAGGGTCACATTGATTAGTGATAGGAACAAGATCCTAGAGAGATGGACTGAACACTTCCATAGTGGTCTTATCAGACTCATCAATTAATGCAGAAGCCATTGACAATGACATTCAAATTGACAATTGACAATGACTTCAAATTGAAGTCAATCTAACCCTAGCTGAAGTTCCTTCAAAGAAGAGGTTTTGAATGCCATTAGGCTCCTTTCATGTGGCAAAGCATCTGCTGCTGATTCTATTTCAGCTGAGATCTACAAGGTGGCGGTGTCCAATGCTCATATAAAAGCTGACTGATATTTTCCAGGTTATATAGCATGAGTTTGTTATCCCCCTAAAATTCAAGAATGCCTCCATCATCCATCTCTATAAAGGGAATAGATTGTCCTGTGAAAATCACAGTGTATTTGTCTTTTAGTCATTACTTGTAAGATTCTTGCCAGAGCTCTTCTCAAAAGGCTGATCCTCCATCTGGAAGATGGTCACCTCCCTGAGAGGCAATGTGGCTTTAGAAAGAGTCAAGAAACAGTTGATATGATGTTTGCTGCCCAACAACTCTGGGAGAAATGCCAGGAACAGAACAGAGGTCTGTACACAATGTTTGTAGATTTGACCAAGGCCTTTGATAACTGTCAATTGTGAGGGTTTATGGGAAATTATGTCAAGGTTTGGTTGCCTGGAGAATTCATCAGTATTATATGTCAGTTCCATGATGGCATGCTTGCCTGGATTCTAGATAGTGGATGATACTCTTGAGATTTCCTGGTCACCAGGAAAACAAGGCTGTGTCCTTCCTTGCTCCCCTGCTTTTTAGCATGATGTTTTCAGCTATGTTATCAAAAGCCTTCACTGAGGATGAACACATCATCAAGTTCAGCTACCATACTGATGGTAAATTCTCCAACTACAAAAGGCTACAAGCCAAGACCAAAGTAGAATGAGTGTTGGTGCATGATCTTTTGTTTGCAGATAACTGTGCACTCAATGCAGCCTGTAAAACTGAGATGTAACAAAGTATGGATCGATTCTGTGCCACATGTGCTAATTTTGGCTTAACAGCATCAAGAAAACACAGGTGCTCCATCAGCCAGCACCACAATATCCATTTGTAGAATCATCAGTTACAGCAAATGGAGAAGTTTTGAATACTATGGACAAGTTCACTTACCTTGGCAGTGTCCTTTCCAGGGAGGTTCACATTGACAACAAGGTTGACACACACACATTGCCAGAGCTGGCTCAGTATTTGGGAGGCTCCAAAAAGAAAGTGTAGGAGGGAAGGGGTATTAGATTGACTATCAAACTGAAGGTCTACAAAGCCATTGTGCTGACCTAATGGCTATATGTCTGTGAAACCTGGACAGTCTACCAGTGTCATGTCAGGAAATTTAAATTTAAATTTAAACTTCCATTTAAATTCTTAGGAAGATTATGGAGATCACAGGAGAAGATAGCAGACACTGAGGTCCTTTCTTGAGCTAAACTGCCTAGTATTCCAACATTACCACAGAGAGTGCAGCTACCATGGCCTGAAAACAAAGTTAGAGTTTCCCAAAAAGACTGTTTTATGGAGAATCCACACAGGGAAAGTGCTCACCATGGTGTCAGAAGAAACAAAACAGGGATACTCTCAAGGTCTCTCTTCAAAATTTTTTTTTTAATTTAAGGCAGCAGGATTAAATGACTTGCACAAGCTCACATAGCTAGGCAATTATTAAGTGTCTGAGGTCAGATTTGAACTCAGGCCCTCCTGACTCCAGGGCCAATGCTCTATCCACTGCACCATCTAGCTGCCCTTCAAGGTCACTTTTAAGAACTTTGGAATTGATTGTACAACTTGGCACAGGATCACCCTCATCAGTGAGGGTGCTGCACTCTATGAGGAAGGAGAATTGAAGCAACTCAAAGGAAATATGACATACCTAAGTTTAGAGTAAACACAGAGGTTCACGTGGCCTATTTGTGCCCCATCTGTGGAAGAGCATTGCGAACTTGTGTTGGTCTGATCAACCACAGTGGGATATACTGTAACTCATCTCTAATATGGTGATGTCATTTTGAACTTCGTCAATAACAAAGGACAAGAACCAACCAATAACATGATGATATCAATGACTGTGCTAAGTGCTTTACAAATAGCTCATTTATTCCTTACAACTACTCTGAAGTTGGTGATGTCACTGTCTCCATTTTACAGTTGAGGAAAGTGAGGCAAACAGGGTTAAGTATTTTTCTCTGGATCACACAGCTAATAAATGTCTGAGGTCAAATTTCAACGAAATCCTCCTGATTTCAGATCCAATGCTTTATCCATTGAGCTGAATACACAGCTTCTGCTTCCAATTCGTTCAAATTCTACTCAATGACCTTAGTACTATGGCTTTCATATTAGAGAATAAATATGTCAGATGGAATTACTGTTATTTTTTTCCATGGGTCTTATGATTAGTTGGACAACATTCTTGAGGGCAGAGATTCTTTCTATTTCTTCATATGGGAATTCACCATAGCATCTAGCACATCACAGGATCATAGATTTAGAACTGGAAGGGATTTTAGGAGTTATCAGGCCCAACCCTCCCATTTAAAAAAGATGAAGAAAATGAAGTCCTAAATGGTGAAGTCAATTAATCAACATGCAAATATTTATTAAACACTTATTAGGGCCTGGTTTGTACTCCAACATGGCAGCATAATTTGTGGGCAGAGATGAAGTAGTGATTGCCTGAAAGGCTCTGACAATCCCATTTGCTGACAGAGAAGGTGATTGTTTGTAGTAAATTTCAAGAGACAGAATTTCAATCTTTCTGAGCATGCAGGATGAAATTGAGACAGAAGGAATTATCAAGGATGTTTTATCCTGCTATACAAATTCAAGAGTGACTATATGGATATGGTTGTTATTTTTAGTGGAAGAAATTTTTTCACTTCCCAAAACTTTCTGGAAGATTCATCAGTTCAGTGAGTATTTGACTTTGTCAACAGGGGTGGGGGTTGAGGTGGGGTGGAATAAGGATCTCATTTTCATGCCAGGTCTTGGATTTGACAAACAAGCAACTGCTTTGGAAGGGGGAAAGGATACTATGACACCTACCAGAAGCAGTGCTTGAAGCACCAAGAAAGAAAACCTTATGTGATTGCTTTGGCTTTCAAAGAGCAGATCTGTAGTTTGCTGCCAGTCAGAGAAAATGATATGTGAATAGATGAAGTTCTTTTAGAAGACAAACTTTGTAGCTCCCAATGACAATCCTGTGGAATGATCTGGATATTGTTCTAGAGTAAAATAAAATACATTTCTTTTTTCTTTATTCAAAAATCATTTGCAACTCTGTCCTTACATTACTAAGAACTGGATTGACTGTGGTGTTGGTGTAATTAGGAAGGATTTAAGGGGCAGCTAGGTAATTCAGTAGATAGAACAGTGATTTTTGGAATCAGGAGGATCTGAGTTCAAATACGACCTCAGACACTTGATACTTACTAGCTGTGGGACCTTGGGCAAGTCACTTAATCCCATTGCCCCACAAAAATGAAAAAAAAAAAAGCTTAGAGTTTACTGTGAAATAGTAGTGAAAAATCTTTAGCAATGTGAAATATAAAATATTAGTTAAAAGTGAACATTTCATTTGGTAATTTTTCTTCCTAATTTCCTGTGATAAAAATGACAATTTTATATCTACTTTATAAATTATGAATGAGATTCAATGGTTCAACTTGCATGATGAAAATAATTTAAATATATTTAGAAAAAGGATTGTACTGCATTGTAATTTGTCCTTCAATGACTCTGCTTCAATCCCTAGACACAGAGGAAGGTTTGGCAAATATAGTTGCTTTCTTGATGTTTGTTTCTGGTTCAGACTTTAGAGAGGGCAAATGATGCTCAGCATGACTTTATAAATCTTTTTCATTGTTCATCCAATCTGAAATTTTGGGTTATAAACTTCATAGCTTTTGTGGGCTAAAGTCATAAAAGTATGCAACAGATATTGCTTACTGGTTTTGCAGTCTTATCCAATAATTTTCCATGATTAATCTCTAAATGATTTATTATAAAGAAAGCTACCTATTACCATTGTTTTTCCAATTATATATAATAGTAGTTTCCACCTCATTTTTTGGTAAGGTTTTGAATTTTATACTTTCTTTTTCCTCCCACCTTTCCTTCCCTCTCCTCTCTCCACCCAGAAAAGACAATCTGATAATCTTTATAGCAACCTTAAATTCTAATGCCATGGTTTGATGTTGTATGGATTGATTATAAATTATTTGGGGTTTCTGACTTGGAAATAAAATTTGCTTTAGGTTGAAAGTTGACCAATAGGGGAGGCTAGGGGGCGCAATGGATAAAGCACTGGCCCTGGAGTCAGGAGTACCTGAGTTCAAACCTGAACTCAGACACTTAATAATAATTACCTAGCTGTGTGGCCTTGGGCAAGCCACTTAACCCCATTGCCTTGCAAAAAAAAAAAAAAAAGAAAGAAAAAAAGCAAGTTGACCAATGTCTTTTTACCTGGGAAATAAAATTTTTGCTGATTGTGTAATAATTTTTAAATGACATTATTTGAATAATTTGTTCATAGAGGATATATGTGATTTGAGACTTCAAGAAAGTTAAGGAGGCTACAAAGAATGAAGGAAAAAAGGTAGAAGTTACAATGGAGGGGTAGGAAGTGGAGAGGGGAGTTATTTTTGGGCCATAAAAGCAAATATTATATTCATTTTGGAAAAGAAAATCTAACACTATTTGATAGTTTGAAATATTTAAACTATGAGTTTAAATATTGTAATTATAAAATTTCAATACAGGTGTTTTTAAAAATAATTAAACCACTGTCGGATAACTTTAGGCTACAGATTGAATCTGAATTTTTCATTGTTGCCTTAATCTTGGGTGAGGTTTTTTTTGGCATATGAATATTTAGGGTTTTTTTTTAAATGTGAAACCATGAATTTATTACTTATAGTTCACAATAAAAAGAATGAAAATGATAAATCAAAGGTGTTAGTTTCAAAGCTAAAAACAACCACCCTCCACTTATTAAACAGGCATTTTGGTCAGGTTCCAAAACAAATTGATATAGTCTTGATTCTCAATGTAACCTGTCTAAGGTAACAGCTAGAAAGTGGCAATACTAGAATATGAATCTGGGTCCTCTGATTCCAAATTTGGCCCTCATTCCACTTCAAAGATATTTGTTAGTGGATGAAATCCAGTATTTACTAACTATTTAAGAAATACTTATGAAGAAGTGTTAGGAAAGAAACTTACACAAAATGTAAAAATAAACTAAGACTAGTAACTCAGTAGAAATCACCTTTATTGGCCCTGGGTTATGATAATAACATTTAAAATGAAAAAAAAATACATTTGCTTGTCTCTCTTTTTTTAGAAACAATGACAGTAGTTTAAGTATACTTTGGTTCAGAGCCATTTTTTTCATTCATCTTTCTTTGAAAAGGAAATCTTGGCTCTATTTCCAATAACCTATCATTTAAGTCAATATCGACTCAACTGCACTCACCCTAAGTCTTCATAATTTCCTATGATGTGTCAGGAACATAAAAGAATTATATCTTTTAAAATAAGGAGATTAGAAGAAAAGAATTCAGGAATCCTTTCATGGATCTAAAATATTAGGATCTACCTAACCAGTGTATAACTTTCCTGAGAGTAGGAATTTTTTCTTTTTTACATTCCCAGAAATGTTGTATCCAGTAAGCTTTAAGGAGACAACTGAGTTTAGCAAAAAGACAGTTGATCTTGTACAGCCAAGAGAACTGGGCTCAAATATTCTCTTTGACACTTATTATGATATTCAGCTTCTTTGAGACTTTATCTAAAAAAATAGTTGTTACCTCACAGGATTTTTGTGTCAAAAGTATTAGAAACACATGTTTTAAATTTTTAATTCATGCTTCTTGTTATGAATAGAGTACTAGATTCGTGAAGGAATATCTCCCATCTGAGTTCCACTTGGACAATAAGGAACTGTATGACCATGGATGAATCATTTAGCTTCTCAGACAACTCCCTAAGATAAGTGATATGAATGATTGCCATTAAAGGTTCTGAGGACTGGACTAGACTGGATGTTACCAGGATCAGTAAACCATGGGATTTATTGAAGTATTGCTTTTTTTCTCTTCAAGCAGAAAGCTGTACTTTTATCTGGGAAGGAGACTTTACCATAAAAAAAAACCCATTTGATCCTATACATCGATGGCAATGGCCAAATTAATTTTGGTGACAAACAGCCCTTGGCCAAAATGTGTTTTATGCTGCCAAAAACCTGTCAAAAGAAGGAGTTGGAGGATTTGGGGCTGGCTCCAAGATTCGAATGTTATGCAATTCTTTAAGGAAGGAGGGCCCCCGGCAAAATTACAACTCTGAGCCAGCCTGAAGGTCACTGCCATGGAGGAGGGCTGCTACAAAGAGAGAACAAAAAAGCAGACCAGAATAATCATTACTAAGGATGCCAAAGGAGGAAACATGGCTTAAAAGATAACACAGCAACAGCCTATATTGAGAAACTGTAGTTGAGGAAGAAGATAAATTATGGTAACAAAGAATGAAACTCAGTTACCTCTTTCAACTATTAGCACTTACAACTTTACCAGATAGAAAATGTTCTGAAAAGATTTATTTTCTTTTGTAGATTTTAATTGGTACTTCTGCCCTTTATGAACCCATAGAAAGTACTTTTAAAATAAATCTATATAAGGTATTTTTTTTGCTTTAGCTGATGCAAGCACATTTTTGATTCACCCCATCAAAATAATTCACTGTCCATCCAAAGCCCACAAAGGAAAAAAAAATGGATTAACCATCCCATACATTTTGACCATGAAATGCCACATCTGCTTACCACATTTCTAATGAGAAACAGCTGGTTATAGTTAGCTTTGTAGAACTGTGACTTTTTCTATTAACCAAAAAATTAAAAACAGCAACAATAATAATTGCTAATGGTACTTTTGGGTTTGTAAACAACCCAGTGAGTATTATCATTTCCATTTTACAGATGAGGCAATTGAGGCTGAGAGAAATTAAGTGACTTGCCCAGGGTCACAGCTAGCAAGCATCTTAGGCAGGATTCAAATTCAGATCCTTCAGTCTCCAAGTGAAGTGCTCTAATCACTATGCTTTAAGTGGAGGAAACATAAATGAGTGGAGATTCTTTTGGGAGTCAATGGAATGATGGTCATTCATGGTTGGTCACTGACCTACAACTAGGTTAAAAATTAAATCCCATCCCTGTCTCCCAACCTAGGGTCCTGGAATCAGTCAAATTCCTTCACTCTTTTCTTTCCCATATTCAGAGACCAAATCATGTTGATTCTCTTTCAGGAATATTGTTAGGTTCCTGGTTAAGGCTTTAGCCTTAGCTTCTCCATAGTCTCCTACCTGATCATCCATTTTTTGTCTACTTTACTGAATCTTCACCTAGGTCATATCCACTCACCATTGATCAATTATCGTTTCTATACGGATGATTGTCAGATCCACTGTTGCTATTCAGTCTTTTCAGTCTGATGAAAATCATTCATGATTCCCTTTGGGGTTTTCTTGACAAAGATACTGAAGTGGTTTGCTATTTCCTTCTCCAGCTCATTCTACAGATGAGGAAACTGAGATGAACAAGGTTAAATGACTGTTGTCTGAGCCTTGATTTGAACTCAGGAAGATGAGTCTTAAGTCCAGGTCTGGTGCTTTGTATACGCTATGGTGCCACCTAGCTGTCCCTGATCTACCTTTGTTCACCTCTATTCTCACCTCTCCAACTGCCCCTAGGATACCTAAAACTACAGTTCCAGTAGATATTTTCAATTCAGCATATCCAAAGAGGAATGCATTATCTTTCCTCCCAGTTCCCCAACCTAACTTTCCAATTATTGTTGAGGACACCATCATCCTCACAGTCACTCAAGATTACAAACCTTGGTGTAATCCTCTAACTCAGAGCTATGCAAATTTACTTTTAAGTTTTTATTGAAAGAACAGACAATATACTTTGATTTACCATTTTGGTGAGAGCTTGGCGGTAGCTCGGCTTTATTTACAAAGCATTTAATAAATGCATGGGGGCTGCATTTTGGACAGCCCTGCTAACTCATCCTCCATTAGCCAATCTGTTGCCAAGGCTTGTCATTCAAAACATCTTTTATATACACACCCTTCTCTCCTCTGCCACTAATGTGTAGTGTCCAAGGCATTTTCTTGGCAGGGGAATGGTTTGCTATTTCCTTCTCTGGTGGATTAAGGTAGAGGTTTAAGTGACTTGCCCAGGATCACACAGCTACTAAGTTTCTGAGGCTTGATTTGAACTCAGGTCTTCCTGATTTCAGGTCCAGAGCTCTATCCAGAGTTATCTAGCTGTCCCTCAGCAGCTATCCTATAATATAATTATACATATTATATTAAAAGCTAGTTATTATACAGACATTCAAATTTTAGTACTCAACTACTTCTCCCACAAACAGGAGAATTTTACTATCCTTTCTCCTTCAACCTTAAGATTCAGGGCAGAACAAAGTTGTAAGATAAATATCTTGTGTTCAACTAAATCTTAACCACCAAAATCACCTATGGATGACCTTTAACTAAGCCAACTGTTATCGTTTTTCACATTATGATTTCTTAAACCAAATTCTCTTCTACCAGCTCTCCTCCGAACTATTCCTCTTCCCCTGATCCTTGAAAATTCCCTTCGATCCATAGCCCTTCCATGAAATTTTTCCAGATGGAACCCAATTGTTTCTACTTACCATTACTCAGGCAAACTATCTCTGTCCTTGACCTTTTCTAGTTTCCCAAATATGAGGTACTTATGTGCAATAGACTAAAAAAATACTAAAATTTGAATGTCTCTGTAATAATTAGCTTTTAAGGAATAGAATGGAGACATCCATGGAGCTAATATCTTATGTACCAAATTCAAATGCTGAGACTGTCCCTGAAATACTTTTTCTAGGCTAATGTTTCTTGAATGCTCCTTTTTCTCTGGGTACTGAAGAAATTCAGTACCACTCCCAGTAAGCTTTCAAATGGAAAATTGCTGCTTGTTCAGATGAACGATTCCTGTCTACTCTAGCTTGACTAAAATTGGGGTTGTTCTTGGTCTCTTTGATGTGAACTGCATGAATTAATGTCGGTATGGAAACTAATTAGGGTTTTAATATGTGTAAAGTATTGTGTTAGTGATACTCTGAAGGAGATCACATTCAATGTCTGAAACATTATATTACACTACCTCTTAAATTACACTATCACTTAAAATACAGAAGAAAAAGAAGGAAAAAAGACAATTTCAAAATTTTAAAGTTAGAAAATGAAAGGCACCAAGAAATTCAAGACTCATCTATTTATCTTAATGACTTATCTTCTGTACCAGGTAAAACTAGCAATATGAAAAGCATAAAAAATTAAAAAGGAAATGAAAAACCAAAAATACACTTTAAACAAACCACAAAAGTATGTATTTCCCCTCAAACAGCTTATTCCTATTGCATAGAGGTTTGCCTATGCTTCCTCCGGGTTACCTAAGAAATATTATAAGCTTCCTTTGTATTCCATTATCTGCTTTAGGAAGGATTTCAAGGTCTAGAACTGCTGCTTCTCACCTTCTAGAAGGAAGTCATAAATCATTAAATGGAGGAAAAGCTTGTTTGCCCCATTATTTACAATGGAAATAAATGCCTTAATTGCTTGCAAAGAACACTGAACCTGGTTTCAGCAGCACTGTCTAATCTATTTATCCTGATTCTTTCCCTGTGAAGCCAGAAAACCAAATCATCCTCATCCAAGTCACTGTTATCTAAATAAGAAAATCTTTTCAACTTGAGACAGACATTTACAACTTCAAGAATTAGGCTGAGTTTTGGCATTCAAGAATCAAACTGAGATTAAAATCACTAAATTTTACTTTCAACCCTTTTCTGTAGCAGGTGTGGTGGCAGCAGGTGACTTGATATGTAACAGATTTACCTTCCTTTCTAGGGCACAATCCCGTACTCATTAGTGATGCTGAACTTAGGCTACAATCATGCAAACTAACATAGGAAACATGTGTAACCCAGGGCTGTAGCATGACTCTTCCAAGGCTTTGTTTACTTCTAAGTTTATTATAGGATGAATCAGGATGATCAAAGCCCTGAAACATTGAAGCTGGCAGGCACCTCAGGGAATTCTATGATCCAAGACACATCTGAATGGGAACCCCTTCACACCATCAAATGAAGATCCTATAGGTACAGCCCTTAGCAAAGGGTTTATCCCATAGTAGGTGCTTAATACCTATTCCTTTCTATGATAGTGATTAGCTGTCACCTCCCTTCAGTGATTAGCTACCTCCTGAGTCAGTTCTAAGTTTGGGAAAACACTGCCAAACCCAGGGATGGAGAATTATTCAGATATAAAGAAATGACAGCTGGGTGCCTCAGTGAATAGAGGGCCAGACCTAGAATCAAGGTCTATGTCCAAATCTGGCCTCAGACACTGACTGTGTGAACCATAGCATGTCACTGAATCCTTTCTGTCTCATTTTGCTCATGTCAAACGAGTTGGAGAAGGAACTGGCAAACTACTGCAGTATCTCTGCCAAGAAAATCCCACATGAGACCACAAAGAGTTGGTCACGATTGAACATAAAGAAAAAAAAAAAGCTTTTTTTCCCCATGAACCATAAAGAGACAATTGATGCTTGTCCTTCATTCTTGAAGAAGACTATGTATGGCACAAGGGAGATGATGCTATGACAAGCACATGAACTGGAGTGGAATGAGGGAGACTGTGCTGCTCCAGAGACATCTGGGTCTAGTGGCCAGATATGGCTCAGGATGACTGGAGATGACCCAGAATTTGAGGCAATCAGGATTAAATGACTTGCCCAAGATCACACAACTAAGTATTAGATGTCTGAGGTCACATTTAAACTCAGGTTCTAACTCCGGGGCTAGTACTCTATCCACTGCACCTGGGTGCCTCCTCTCCCCACCCCCACCCCCACCTCAAAGAGAAAATTGTCAAATGGAGACAACTACCACTGGAAAATTTAAGTGGGCAAGAGCAAATTTCATTGTACTTGATGACAAAGGACACTAGATCTCTTTGCTCTTCCCAAACTGATGATGTTTTCCTGATCTCTGGATTTGTGTTACTAGGCTTGAATATGGGGCCCACCTCACTTTTAGCTACATCCCACACAAGGATAGTCAATGTGTATTCTTTCCAGAACAGAACCCTAAGGCAAGCTTCACACAGCATGACCATCTAAAATTTTTTCAGCATGACACCACCCAATGGTGTCATTAAGAAAACTCACACTCCTGGCCCTATGGTGGAATAGATTTCACAGATGCTTTTTTAGCAGGCGAAGTACAGAACAGAAATCTATTTGCTCAATTCAAATTACTAGGGATATTCATTTTCTAGGTAGGAGAATAAATCCAAGTGAGCAGGTTGCCAGCACTTTGGGAATAAGAAGTCAGACCAGACAGAGTAGAGAAACAGTAAAAACTGAAATAAATGTCCTGTTTTCTCTACCTAATGCTCCTGCCCCTCCTCCCAAATCTTTGGTCTCTATCCAAAGTTTCTTTGAAACTCTGCTGGTAAATGAATGAGGAAACACTGTTACAGAACTGAATTCCCAAAGAAATGTTCATTCACTGCCATTTAAAGTTAACAGTTGTCTATCTGGAGACCAGAAACATTCATTTTCAGAAAAAGCACATTTTGTCAATTTGAGAACTGAAACCAAACATGGGCCCCCTGGAGCAGCACTAGCCTGTGTTAAGCAAGCACCAGTGAGCAAATGCATCCCTTTGTACAGAAGGATTCAGATGCAGAAAGAAGGACCAGGATTTTGAAGATAAAGCAGCTGAGAGTCAATAGAGAGAGGAGGAGGGTTGGCTCTTTGCAGTTTCCACCTTTATTTAAGACCAGAGGCATCTCTTTTCGGGAGGGAAGGTGGGGCCAGAATAGGCAGGTGGCTTGTGGCTCTTTGGTACTTCATCATGACCACAGGCACCTTGTTTGGAGCTCAGTTCATTTCCACTGCACTTGAGCACACTGACCGTCATGACTTGAGGCTCCAGGTATTAAGTCTTGACCCTGTCTTCTGGCAGCTAAGAAATGAGGGCAAATAACATCTTGATGGCATAGCCCTAATGAATAACTTTGTTTTATTATCATGATTTTTAGAAAAAGAACAAGTCAGCCAGTTGAGGGAAGGAAACACACAACTCCATTTAAGTTCCAAATTTCTTCCGTTTGATGGGTGGTGGAAGTTGAGCAATGATGTCTTCCAAAGGCCGTTCCACTGCCACCAATGTGTCTTCATCCAAAAGGTCCATGAAGATGAGAGGCTACAAGTCAGAGAGAGAGGACAGTGAACCCACTAGAAAGCTCCCACCAATCCTCACTGGTACTCAGCCCAGTCTGAAAAGAGTCTGATCTGGCAAACCAGATCAAAGCTCCATGAAAAAAACTCACACCAGTACTAAAATAGAGAGAACTACACTGAGCTCTGGGGCATCTATTTACCATCCAGGAATGATTATGCTTTAAGCCAGTGTCTAAGACACAGTTCTTCAGTATTAGGCAGATTTGAATCAAGTTGATGGCACAGTTGACAGAGGTTGGGCCTGAAGTCAGACACCAGTCATATGACCTGAGTGAGTCACTTTACCTCTGCCTGTTTCCTCAACTGTAAAATGGGGATAAGAATGGCCTCAGCCTACCAGGGTCAAATGAGAGAATATTTGTAAAATGCTTAGCACAAAGGATCTGATTGCCACTTCTCTTCCCTCTACACTGCCAATATACACAAAGGCTAAGCTAATCAGAATCTCTGAATCTGTCTCCTAAGGCCTAAAACAGAGTCTAAAGATGAACAGAAACAGCATTCAGAAAATGTGCTGAGGGTGAATTCAAAGGCCTCTGGCTTACATCCAGTTCTCTACCTGAGTGACTTTGGCAAAGTCAATTAATCTTTCTGGGCTGGTGCCCTTGTCTGTAAAATTACAGAACTAGACAGTCTCTAAGGTCTTTCTCAGCATCAAATCTAGGATCCCAAGAGAATATGTATATTAGAGGAAATTAAATTTTAACACAGGGAAAAAAAATGCATCTTATCTGAGCTATCATGAGCCTTGGTGGAGGTGCAGAGAGGGAAGTTCTTAACTTTCTGGGGTGGTGGGGTGGGGAGAGATCTAACATTCTTTTTCAGTTTTTATAGAAACATTGATGATGACTGGTCTCAAGAGTAAACCTCTTCCCGCATTTGAAATGAAATCAAGGCAGGGGTGTTGTTTTCCTTTGGCAGGGGCTACTTAACTCTTCCACTTGCCAACATAAGAGTAGTACAGAAGAGGTACATACCTGGTGCCCTCACTCTTTTTCTTACTACTAGAGTTCACTACAGACCTCTAAAAGATTCCTTTTTTCTGTCCCAGAGACCCAAATTATAAAAGGGCTTCATTAAGATTTTCAAGGCTTTTGGATGCAAAGTCTACAAAACATTTAATTCAAGGCTTTGAAGCATGACCTTTAGAAACCAAAAATAAATTTCTGATGCTCTTCAAGATATTTTAAAAGGAGAGGATAGACTGAATAACCTTGGATAGTTCCTTCTGTCTGAAGAAATAAATTCATTATAACCCTGAAATGCTAAGGCCTTTGAATAGTGCATCAGGAGTTCTGTTGCCTGGACTTCAGTATCTTTATTTTCTTCATAAGAATTACATGGAGTGGGACAGCTAGGTGGTGCAGTGGATAGAACACTGGCCCTGGAGTCAGAAGAGCTGCATTCAAATCCAGTCTCAGACACTTAATACATAGCTGTGTGACCCTGGGCAAGTCACATAACCCCACTGCCTTGTAAATGACAAACAAGAAAATAGAATAACACGGAGTTCATTAAATCCTTAGAGTGCCAGCCTTAAATCAATAGCATGGAAGATTCTCTCACCTGAAATTTCTTAGAGATCTTGAAAGCATGGGCATGGCGCCTCCTGACATTTTTAGATGCCTCCCTTAAGGAAAGCTGATTGAATAAAGGAGTTTTATCATCTGGCAGTGGCTAAACAGGAGGGAAAAAAAGCAATACATTTAAAACCTTCAATATTCTTGGGTTTCTGCTAGTCATTTCCTGTCCAGGCCATGCAAGCCCATATTTTCCTGTGACCATGCTGAATTTAAATATCCCAACTTTCATTTTCTGCTTCTATTGAAAAGGAGTTCTCACCCCTCTTCCCAGGCATGCACAAGCCATGAGTGAAGACTTGAGGTAAAGAAGAATGTGCTTGATCCCAGCAGTCAGATCAAAAGTCAGCTCTGCTGGTGATACTCTGTCCCAGTTCAGGCTCTGCACCCAAGATCTGGCCCGGCTTCAGCGAGTCTAGGCCCCACCACATGGTGCTGGACACCCTAGAAGATGCCTTCTGGCCAAGCAAATGAAATTCCACCCTCTGACTTCCTTGGGAAATAGCTCTGTCTAGTGTGCGGAAGTGATGGGCCTGGAACCAATTCTCCGGAAACATCATCTGGGCTATCTTACAAAGAGGCAAGCAGGTGGGAGGAGTCCTTCCTGTATCACTCATCTCTCAGAAGGCACTTGTCAGCTAGCTCTCCCACACGGAGAACTTTCACCAGCCCGATGAGGCAGGTCCCTTGTATAAACTGTAGTGAATAACTTGTTTTTAGCCATCTGCTTCCCCCATGTTCCACACACCCCCATGTTCACAGATACAACAAAAGCATTGCTATGTGTTATAATGTGCTTTGAGCTCATATGACAAGTGCTATTTGTAGAACACAGGGCTGTGGGGAAGGTGCCTACCAAAGAAAAGCTTATAGCAGTCGGATGATTCAAAGCAGCAGCTGGCTAAGATTAAAGAACATTACATCCCACCTAAACCCTGATAAAGCAAAAGAGCATTCTCTGAGGTAGGTTTTACTCAGCTATTACAGCCACTTGCCTCCCATTAACAATGCCTGGGGAGGAGGGCCATTCTATCTTTCAACACAAGCGGCCAAAACTCCAGTCATGCAGACCATCATTGAGGGTCATCTCAGGCCAAGTGGATCTTTGAAACTTCCCCAAGAAGTTAAACAATGCAACACTGATCTGGTCTGTCTCATTAAGTAGCCAGTTCAGCCAAAATAAAAAAACAAAAACAAAAAAACCCCAAACCCCTCACATTGACTTGGCACATATTCACAACAATCCCATGGAGTAATTATTGCATCTAGGAAAAGCTAACTCATTCTGTTCCCCTTTTTTAAAGTTAGCCAGAGCTGTTTAGCTCTTCCTGAAGGAAGAAAGGGCCTCAGGCAGTTGTGAGGGGCTCACCATGGACTTGTCAATGATGCAGAACATGTAGGTATCATGAAGAAGGATGTGTGTGGGTCTCTTGGGATGAAACGTGATATGTGTTATGGGGGTATCTCTTTCTAGCCAGTGATAGTGAAGTCCGTGCTTCTGAACTTTCCGGCTCCAATCTGTATACTGTTTTTGAGGTATGCTGAATTCAAAGATCTAGTAAAGAGTAGGAGAAGAAAAATAAAAATTACCACTGTTCTAAAGAATGTCCTGAAGAGCTTTTATAATCTCAAGTGCAAAACATAAAGAACTCAGATACTCTGTAAAGTCAAGTCATGGGAGTTAGACCAGGATTTCTCAAAATAATTTGATGATGGACACCAAGTCAGAGTATTTAAAAAAAGATTTCATAAGTGCATGGGAAATGTGATGAAAAGGGGTACATCAGGCTTGGAGCTTTGCATTGGTAAGTGTGAGATAGGATAAGATCACTTTGCTCCATTTCTGCTTCAGCTGTTTTATCATTGACAGAGACATAGAAAGGTTAAATCACCACGCTCATGTCACAGTATTGAAAGTATCATGTAGGTAGCCCTTTCTACCACACTGATTCTTGAGCAGAGGATCATGAGAACTCTCTGGTTTCTGCTGCATTGCTCCAAGCCTTGCCATGACATATAAGAAGTCAGCAAAATGGATTTTGTCTAATATGCCACCAATTGTCTGGGGATGGACAGTGACATTGGGATTATCTACCACTCAGGTATCCTGTCAGCATAACAACTTGGCTAGTCACAGAACCTGGGACCTTAGCCACCCTCTTTCCAAGGATGCAGAAAAGCATCTATTATTATTGCCAGTTTCCTGCCCTCCCCCAAGATCAGGGAAGCAGAAGCATTTTCCCACCTGTTGGTCTGCATGAGCAATCACCAGGTTGTTGGTATCAGGAGCGATGGCCAGGGCTGTCACTGGGAAATTGTAAGCAGGCACTGTGCAGTGAGGCTGAGGAAGACAGAGAGGACAAGGCAGAGGGCTACATGAATTCCTTGCTCTCTTACTGTTGTGAAATCCCTTCCTGGATTCTATGTGTAGACTATACATGCTTGGGAGAGCATCAGTCATAGGCTGAATACTAAGCATTGAAATAATAATAATAATAATAATGATAATAATGATAATAATAACTAATGTTTGTCCTTCATTTTCAAAGACCACAATATCAGGGAGGTGATGCCATGAAAAGCACATGAATTGGATTTGAGTGAGAGGGAGCCTGTGCTAAGTCATCAGTCTTACTTTCTCCTCCAGAGCATTTGGGTCCAGTGGCCAGATATGGATCAGGACGACTGGAAATAGCCCAGGATGTGAGGCAATTGTTAAGTGACTTGCCCAAGGTCACACAGCAAGTAAATGGCAAGTGTCTGAGGTTGGATTTGAACTCCCATCCTCCTGAATCCAAGGCCAGTGCTCTATCTACTGTACCACCTAGCTGCCCCTATAAATAAAATATGGTTGAAAAAAGGGGAATGTCAAAGGGGGAAAGACATCCCAACATGTGGACATACCAACTTGCAACTTATGGTTTGACTTGTTACTGAATTCTGAACCACAGAGGTTATGTGGGAGTTGTAAACAGAGTTGACCTCTGAGTCAGGAAGACCTACCTGAGTTCAAGCCCCACTTCTGACAAATACTGATCCTGGGCAAGTACTAATTTGCTCAGGGTTCCCAGGCAACCAACCACCAAGACTTCTAAGTTGCAGACCAGCCGCACTGGTACAGGAAGCCTCTTAGACCAATGAAATCTTAGACAAAAAAAAAAAAAAAAAAAAAAAAAAATCTTGAATCTACCTTAAGATGCTTCAAATCATAGATATTGACTCCAGTACTCATGCCTGCTGCAGCCAACCAATTCCCATCAGGGCTCACTGCTAGGAGAGAGACAGCCTCTACGGTTCCTGCAAGAAGAAAAAAACTTGATGGAATCTATCACCTCCCCAGTGAACTCTACTCCCAGCATGATTCAAAATTTATTTCTAGGAAACATTTCATTTTTTGCTAACTTTGCAAATGAACCCTCAAAGCTGGCCAGTCTACTTCCTCTCACACTATCAGAATGAGACAAGACAAACTGACTTATTGGGCAGAGTCAAATGATGCTGGCTATGGTGGCTTGGGGACCAAGCTTGTGTGTATCACTGTGAAGTACACAAATTATAAAAATGCAAATTATCATTTTAACCAAGTCTTTAAACTCCTTTCCTACTTTTTTTTAAACTTTATTTTATTTATTATTTTGTTTTAGGCAATGGGGTTAAGTGACTTGCCCAAGATCACACAGATAATTATTAAGTGTCTGAGGTCAAATTTGAACTCAGGTCCTCCTGACTCCAGGGTCAGTGCTCTATCCACTGTGCCACCTAGCTGCCCTCCCCCATCATTTTTTTTAATGAATAGTATTAAACAAGTATTAAATTCAACTGATTTGAATTACTGTTATTCTGTGATTTAAATCATGTCTATTTGTGGATTTTCTTGGCCTGGTTTGCCTTTTCCTTCTCCAGCTCATTTTACAGATAAGGAAACTGAGGTAGACAGGGTGAAGTGTTTGCCTAGGGGGTCACACTGCCAGTGAGTGTTGGAGGCCCATGGCGCTATGCACCATGGCACCACCTAGTGGCCCTGACATGAACGGGCCCTTGATTCAACCTTATACAGTAAATACAAAGGCTCTACTTCCTTCTCAGGACTGTGTTAGGACAATGAAATAGAAGACTGAATTGTACATGAATTAGATCTATAATGCAAAGTATCAGCTATCAAGCAGAAATCTCAACAATGCTTTAGAATTTTAAAGAGAGGTTAAGGATGGTCAATTTATGAAGATACCTCCTGGAGGGAGAACCTGCTGGGTCAATGGAGTAGTGGGGGGGGGGGGGGGGGCGCAGCCCAAAGTCAAGATGGCAGAATGAAGACAGGAATTCCCAGAAATTCTCCTCCACCACTCCATTTCAAATGATGACTTTAACTAAAATCTAGAGTGGTGGAACTCACACAGACTGTGTGAAACAATTTTCCCTCGCAAGACAACTTGGAAGATGCGTGGGAAAGGTCTGTTCCACTGGGTTGGCAAGGGCCTTAGTAAAGCCCAGGCTGGAGGAACCAGCCCCAACCATCCAGGGACAGCCCACAGGGAGCCTGAGTCCTGGGATGCGTGGCGGGGGTGGGGTGGGGTGGGTTTCCAGACCTCTTGGGATGACCAAGGACAATGTGAAAAGTGAGCAGGAGTCCAGACCAGTCTAGGCCTCAGTGTAGCCCTGGTCCCAGAAACCTGGAGAGCCGCCCAACAGCTGCTTCCAGAGTCCTCAGTCTGAAGACAATAAAGGGGCCAGGGGAGACTGCAGAGGTCTCTCTGTTATCCCTGGGACAGGACTCTGCTGCTTTGCCCATATCAGATCCAGGTTGCAGTCTGGGGCCCCCACACTGCCACAGGGGAAAAGGGACCCTCCTCACAGTTCCAGGGAAGGGAGTGCTTGTGGTCATCCACAGACCAAAGCACAGGCAAGAAAGCAGTCAGAGCCTCTCATAAGACCTAGAAGGAACTGAGGTCCAGGGGGAGGGAAAGGTCCCCCAAAACCCTCAAAAACTTGGGAAGTGCATCCTGTACCCTAGAAGCAGATTCCCACCATAACAAGAATTAAAATCAAGTCACAGGCTGGGGAAATGAAAAAAACAAAAGAAGAAAAACAACCTGACCATAAACAATTACTTTGGTCTCATGGAGGATCAAACTACATACTCAGAAGATACTGAAGAAAATAATAACTTCAAAAGTAGTTTGGGTCAAATGGAAAAAGTAGTCCAAAAGGTGAATGAGAAGAATACCTTAAAAAGCAGAATTGGTCAGATGGAAAAGATTAAAAAAGCTCTCTAAAGAAAATAATTCCTTCAAATGTTAGAATGGAGCTAAGGGAAGCTGATGACTTTGTGAGAAATCAAGAAACTATAAAACAAAACTAAAAGAATGAAAAAACTAGAAGGAAATGTGAAATATCTCACTGAAAAAAACAACTCACCAGATCCAGGAAAGATAATTTAAAAATTATTGGGCTACCTGAAAATAATGACCAGGAGGAGCCTAGACTTGATTTTTCAAGAAATTCTCCAGGAAAATTTCCCTGATATTCTTGAAGCAGAGGGTAAAATAGAAATTGAAAGAATCCACTGATCACTTCCTGAAAGAGATCCCAAAATAAAAACATCCAGGAATATCATAATCAAATTCTAGAACTCCCAAAGTCAACTAACTTATGAATCATCTACTACTAACCTTGTAGGGAATGTTGGAAATTTTAATTATAGCATTGCCTATTAACTTGATACACAGTGTTACAAGAACATGTTTATTTGAAAATGAAATGAACCCCCCCTTTTCTTAGATTTTTCAAGGCAATGGTGTTAAGTAGTTTGCCCAAGGCCACATGGCAGGGTAATTATTAAGTGTCTGAGGTTGGATTTGAACCCAGGTACTCCTGACTCCAAGGTCGGTGCTCTATCCACTGTGCTACCTAGCTGCCCCTGAAACCCATTATTAAAGATGCCACAAAGCATGGAGAACAACTCTATAATATTATACTCTTATATAGCTTATTATTTTCATCTACATAATATTCAGATTTTTTCTTCATTAAAGCGTTTGATGTGTGTAATATGGAAAATTATTCACTTAAAAAGCTATTTTCAGTTTCTTATGTAAAATCAACTTAAGCATCCCAAATAGTAGATGATTTCTCTTTAGCTGCTATTATGTTTTTAATTTCTTTCTTCCATTTTATTGTTATTCTAAATAAGAATTATTTAGAATAAATAAGTTAAAAAAAGAGGGGTGGGAGAGCTCTTTTAGAGAAACTAACAAAGGAATAATTTTATTGAACTGTAAGTGAGAAGGGTTTCTCCTGTCCTGGCAACATATGGCCTCTGAAATCTGGAAGAAACACTTCTACAGAGTGTCCATAACTCTCTACAAGCTCTGATTCTAGCCATACTGCACAGGATTCCACAGGACTTGAAATCTGCTCAGGCAGGCCACATAGCCCCTCTCTTCAGCTCCAGGGCCAGGACTACTCCTACAGGAACCCTTCCTGATCCTATCTGCTGGGACTTTGTTCTTTTTTCCCCCAAGTTGTTTTATTTATTTATTTCCACCCCCCCCCCCCAAGGCAATGGGGTTAAGCAGCTTGCCCAAGGTCACATAGCTTGGTAATTATTAAGTGTCTGAGGCCGTATTTGAACTCAGGGACTCCTGACCCCAGGGCCAATGCTCTATTCACTGTGCCACCTGGCTGCCCCTGGGCCTTCCTTCTTAAATGACATTTTACTACTACCTTGCACATGTGTGCACACACTCCCTCCCCTCTATGAGTAAGAATTGTTTCACTCATTTACCTGTGTTGTGCACAGCAGACAGTTAACATTCAGAACTCTTCCCAATCTAGTTTGCCTCCACTGATCCTTACTCTTCACAGACTGTCCCCATCAGCCAAAGAAATCCTCTCCTTCTTCCTCCAACCCCTTCTTGCTGCCTAATCCCTTTTTGGCCAAAATGTGCTCTCTTCTTGGAATCCTTTCTTTCCTTCAAAACTTTGGTGCTAAATAAAAGCAGCATGGGCCATCTAGGTGGCACAGCAGATAGAACACCAGCCCTGGAGTCAGGAGGACCTGAGTTCAAATACGGCCTCAGACACTTAATAATTACCAAGCTATGTGACCCTGGGCAAGACATTTAATCCCACTGCCTTGCAAAAACCAATGAATGAATGAATGAATGAATAAATAAAACCAAAGCAATTAAGATTTGTTGGAAACAGAAATTTGGGATAAAATTTTTCCAGTTAGTGTTTTTGATAAAGGACTCATTTCTAAAATATATAGAAAACTAAATTAAATTTATAAAAAATATAATCACTCCCCAATTGATAGACAGGTCAATATGACAAAAAGTTTCATAAGGAAGAAAGAGAACATTAGAGATGGCAAAATTATGTAATACATAAGACAACTTTTTTTTTTTAAATTTAAGATAATGAACTTTGGTCTTTGTTTAAACTCTGTAATTCCTTTTCTGGATTCAGATGGTATTCTCCATCATGGATCCCCTAAAACTGTTCCTGATTATTGCACTGATGGAGTGAGCAAGTCCATCAAGGTTGATCACCACCCCATGTTATGGTTAAGGTGTATAATGTTCTTCTGGTTCTGTTCAACTTACTCAGTATCAATTCATACAACTCTTTCCAAGCTTTTCTGAAATCCCATCCCTCATGATTTCTTTTAGATTATGTTCCATCACATACATTCACATACTACAATTTGTTCAGTTATTCCCCAAATGATTAATCTAGTCATTCTGGATAGCAATTTGGAAGTTTACCCAAAGGGCAATAAAAGTATGCCTACCCTCTGATCCAGTAATACCACTATTGTTTCCCAAAGAAATAATATGTACAAAAAATATTTATGCAGTCCTCTTTGCAGAGGTAAAGAATTGGAATTTGAGAGGATGCCCATCAAATGGGGAATGGATGAAGAAGCTATGGTATAAGAATGTCATAGAGTACTACTGTTCTGTAAGAAATCATGAGTGGTGATGGACTTGTTCATTTTAGCAGAACAATAATCAAAGGCAATTTTAAGGGACTTGTGATAGAAAAGACTATCTGTATCCAGAAAAAGGAACTGTGGAGTTTAAATGAAGATCAAAGCTTATTATCTTTAATTTTTAAAAGTTGTCTTATGTACTATGTCATTTTGTCCTCTCTAATGTTTTCTTTCTTCCTTTTGGATCTGATTTTTCTCTCACAACACATTCAGTATCGATCTATGCTTAGCATGGTTACAAATGTAAAGCCTATACTAGATTGCTTTCTGTTAGGAGGAGAAGGGAAGGGAAAGGAGGGAGGGAGGGAGAAAAATGTGGAACTCAAAATCTTACCAAAAAAATGAATGTTGAAAATTATCTTTGCATGTAGTTGAAATAATAAATGAATAAATTTAAGTTTGGGGAAAAAAAAACAAAAAAGAAAAAACACTCTGGTACATACTTTTGTTTCCTATCTCTAATGTTTTCCTCTGAACACACCTTGTACTTACTGTATAAATATGTATACACACACACACATGCACCCCATGAGGACAGGTACTATGTGTTTTCATATGTCTACTATCTAGTTCATGATAAGCACATGTTGATTAGGAAACAGGAAGAAATCACTCACAGGTGGTTTAAATTAGAAAGCGGTCTTAAGGAATTGTGAGAAATAAGGCTGGGTTGCTAAAGGTTTTGTGCTTGGTTGGCACATCCTCAGCTATCTTCCAGTAGTAGATTGACTGAATGGAGGCAGTGGGAGCCACTTTAGATTCACTAGCCCCACTGAAGTACCTAAGGCAAAATATGGACAAAGAACATGGAGCTGAGGAAGAAAATCAAGGCATCTCCATCATCCACAAACTGGATAATCAGAGCTATGATCTACCACTACCTCCCTTTGGTTTAAACCATGGCAGCAGGAGGTTGCTCCCTTTATGGCCAGTACGGTAGACCATGAGAATACCTCCATTGCCACCTCTACACCCAGGGAAACTGGACTACCCATAAAGAATCAAGCTCCTATCATCTGGCAGATTTCCTTTCCTGTTCTGACAATATATATACTAGCATGTCCTGCTCAGTGTGTGAAGTAGGAGGTGGGTGGAGAATGAAAGACTTACTTCAGGAGGATGGAGCCCAACAAAGCTGGTGATACTACCATACCATATGTTTTCCTCCTAGACTTAAGTTAACTAATGAGTGTACCAGTTTAGAAATAAAAACAATACACAAAAAAATAACCCTTACAGTAATGTGAAGGAAAAGTTCTGCATCAACTTAACTTTTCCTCTGCCCAAAATATGGAAGGAAAAAACCCAATGAAGAATGAGTAGATGGGGGAAAAACTGTAGAATTTGTCAGATTCACTTTTCATTTGGCATAAATCTCTGACTTTCTAAACTGCAACCATCTGGGTGTGTGTTAAGGGGATGAATCAGGGTGTGGCACACAACATCTGGGACAGTGAGGAATGGAAATGGGACAAATCCTGGATGATGATGCTCAAGTCAACAATACAAGCCAGCAATCAATCCTCACCTGAATGAGGATGGAAGGTATGCAGGTGTTTCAAGGTCCCATCTAACAGATGAATCACATGGAGAGAACCTTGATTTGATGCCACGAACAATTTTGTGGAGTCCGTAGAGAACAAAATCTGGATGGCAGAACCCAGGAACTTGGGCACTTTAGAAACCTTATAGTAGGCAAAAAAAAAGTCACGAGTCAGCAGAACATTCTCTAGTAGAATTTCCATATCAGAAATGACTTTAAAAGAAAAATCCTACTACCATTAAATGAAGCCAAGGCTTTAAGATTCCCACCATGCACCTTGCTGAGTTGAGGCGCATAGTATATGCTACAGCCTTAGAGTCGTCCATAGAATCCATACTGGTTCTCCTTCAACTCTGTGAGCAAATACTACACCTAAGAGCCAGAAGACCTGGTTGAGAGTCTCGGCTTCACAACTCACTTGTGTCTAGACTAGGAGTTCTCAACCTAGAGTCTATGAAGTTTTAAAAAATATTTTGAGTACTGTATTTAAATAGAATCAGTTCCTTTGTACTCTCATGCATTTTGTGCATTTAAAAACATCATTCTGATGAATAGGGCTCATGATATAAAAATGTGAGGAACCCCTGTGCAGAATGGTCTTGGGCCCATCACCACATATGGCAGAGTACGTACTGTGGGTTCAGGACTGAATGAATGAAATATCATTTCATATTCTTACTAAGAGCCAGGATCATCATTACAGAGCTAGGATGGAACTCTCAGGAATCCTTTCAAGGCAAACAGCGTTTATTAAGCAGCTACTGTCTTCTCTTCGGAGAGATGAGAAGGCTAAGGCCCAGGGAGTTAAGGGCTTGACCATAACTTCCGGCTTCCTGTCACTTAGTCCCAGGCCTTCTGACTCCAAGAGGGGACCCTTTCCACTGTTTTTCTTGGCTTCCCGTAATAGTATTTGTGCCCCATTTTCTATCATAGGCAGATTGTAAGAATAAATGAGGAGTGTGAAGCTTTTTTACAAATGAAGAGGATTGATAATGATGAAGAGGGAAGATTAGGAGAGCCTCAAGGGACTTCTCCAGACCGCAGATGCCTAGTATTTTTTGTGTGGTGAAGCACAGAGAAAAGTCCAAGATGTGAGTTTGGGGAATTCTTCTGAGGCAAGAACGCTGAGTTGCCCCTTACTTACCCTTTTGATGTTCACACTGTTATTTTCATAATTCATTCGATAGAGGTAGAACCTAGAAGCTGTTGAATAGGCTATCCAACTTCCACAGGAGGAAATACAGCTGCAACCAATGTTCTCAGGACCCTGAGAATGCAAGAGTCAGAGTTGAGATTAAATAAAAGCAGCAGTACAGGTTATCAGTCAACACCAATAAAAGAGTCGACGTAGTCTGGGTCAAGAATTCAAAAGCAAAAAAGAAAACCAGGGCCTGAAAATCCCTGCATGTTCCACCAATGCTGGTATCCAACAAAACACAGTGCCTTCTCTGATTCAGGAAAAAGGTTGTAGAGGTAGCTGGGGGTGGTTTCTTTCTCACTAGAGGTATTCAGAAGCAGTCAATACCACAGGTTTATACTGAAGGAATTCCAGTAGGAGAGGGGATGCCTGTTCAGTAAGGGTTAGATTAGATGAGGCCTCAAATTCCTTCCAACCCTGAAATTCTCCCATTTTTGTTTTTGTGACTAATTTTGCTTTAAAGAATGACAGTGTCTTCCATAAATATAATACACTCAATCATTTGCTTCATCAGTTCAACAAACTGAATTAAATGTCTTTCAACAAGCAACTACTAAACAGGTCTCTAGGCCAGAGCTGGGCATGCTGAGCTTAAATTGTGAGAGGTGGGGCAGCTAGGTGGTGCAGTGGATAAAGCACAGGTCCTGGAGTCAGGAGGACCTGAGTTCAAATTTGACTTCAGACACTTAATGATTACCTAGCTGTGTGTTCTCGGGCAAACCTCTTAATCCCATTTGCCTTGCAAAAACCTAAAAAAATGAATGGGGGGGGGGGGGCTTTGAGGGGAGTGAAGAAGGAGAGGAAGGGGATTGGAAACACTAGGAACAAAAACACAATTTACACAAAAATAAATGCCAGGAACAGGGACTGAGCAGTGGGGGATAGAGAGGACTGCACCTGGGACCAGAAAGGTTTTATGGAGAAAGTGGAGATGAATGACCACTTTGAGAAGCAACAAGGAATTCTACTGTGAGTTCTGGTGGGACAAGAAGGCATCCCAGTCATGGGGAACAATCAGTGCTAAGGTGTGGAAGTCAGAGATGAAAAGTTTTGAGAACTCACTTTGTTAGCTGTGTGGAAAGGGCCTAAACTGGGGGTTGAGGTGGTTTGAAGAGAGGTAAAGTCATGGATCTAAAGGGTATTGTGGAGGGAGAAACAAGATGAGTGAATGAATGAAGGACCCATTAATGAGAGAGTCAAGAAACTACAAGGTTGAAAACCAGCATAACTGGGAGAACAAAAATAGGCAAGCAGGAGTATAATGAGTCAGAGTGTGAGAACAAGACCTATGACCTCCCAGTTAATATAAGCTTCCATTTAAATGAATGGAAACAGCAAAGAAACTCTTAGCTATCCCATGAGAAATCTTGTATATGACCCACAGTGACTCTGGCACCAGGCTTTCTTTATATTGTTTCGGCATAAAATCTGGACAAAGTGGGGTGAGGAATCCACCAGGGCCCTGGGTTCTCCTGTGGCTATGGCCTGTTCTTGTGAGTAAATTCGCTAACGAATCCAAAAAACCCTAAACAAAACCACAAAGATAGCGGAGAGGAAAAGGTGAGCATATCCATAGAATGGATGTGGGTTACAAATGATAATCCAAAAAGATGAAAACCAAGAAAAAGCAAAGGCATCAAACCCCAGACAAGAAATTATTCAGGAAAACAGGACATTCAACAGGAAAGAGGTTTCAGAGAGCTTAGAAAGGGTGAGGACCAAGGAGGGGCCCTTACATTTCCCAGCAGTTTTAATCAATGATGAGCTCAGAAGCAGACTGCAAAGGAATGAGAAGGGAGGAGAGGAAACAAAGCCTCCAGGTCTAGAGAGAAAAGACACACATGATGAGTAGGTGCAAAGGAGAATTTTTTTCAGGATGGAGGCCAATTGAGCATGTTTTCAGGTTGCAGGGAAAATGCCCACAGAAATAATAAACATCAGAGAGAGAGAGAGAGAATGATTATGGGTGCTTTCTGCTGGAGGAGATGGGAGAGCACAGGACAGATGTAAGCAAGCTGGCTCTGGTGTACAACACTGTCAAAGAAAAATAGTTAAAGTACAACTCCTGTCAAGTAAAATGACTGTGTGTAGATGTCATTCAGTAAGTATTTGTTGGATGAACTGGTGAATCAATAAATGAATTACAGCTGAAGTGAGGTGATTTCAGAATAGGAATTCAAAATCCCACTCTATATTTTGGCTCTCTGCATTAAACTGAAATTGCTTCTTACCTTTTTTTTGAGCTGGAGCAAATGTTCTGCATTTCTAGAGAGTGGAAGGATGTCCTCATTCTTTCCTGGAATAAGAAATCTCACTAAGCATTTCCCTCTTGATGAAGCTATTCCCCCCACAGGACAAAAGAACACTTTTCCCTCTAAAACTACTTTACTATTTATCCTTAACAGAGTGGGATGAGGCCCATGGAAAACCAGGCAGCTGTTTGGCCGGCTGGCTGGCTAATGGCTAGCTAGCTAACTCACAATCTCCTGGGAGTGAGGGAGAGGGAAGTCTTTCAGCTCTGCTCTGGCCCCTATCCCAGTCAATCATACATTTAAACAACTCCACCCCATGATCTTGTAGCATGAGAATTTACTAGACCCGACAGCAGAGTGGAAGCAGACTGAGTCTGTTCTCTCACTTCTTACTTGCCCAGTGAGGAACCTAAATAATAATGGAGACTTCTACAACTCTGGGAGGTTTGTCGGCTTTACAGATGAGATTCTGAAAGCTTAATGAATTTGCCCAGATCATCTTGCTAGTGTCTGAAAGCAGAACCTACAACTCGGGTCTTCTGACTCCAATTCCTTTGTTCTCACCAATTACAAAGGGTATTGATTAGAAAGTCAGAACAACTAAGAACCCCTGTTGTGGCTCCCCAGCAATCTGCACAACACAAGCTAAGGCACTTTCAGGTTAGGTCTCTCCTTTATAAAAGGAGGTAGCTTCCTTTGAGCTTAAGCTTCTGGTCTATGTTGCCTCTTCTTCAAGTTTCCATTTTTTTTTTTATTATTTTTTTTAAGGTTTTTGCAAGCCAAATGGGGTTAAAGTGGCTTGCCCAAGGATGCACAGCTAAGTAATTAGTAAGTGTCTCAGGCCGGATTTGAACTCGGGTATTCCTGATTCCAAGGCTGGTGCTCTATCCACTGTGCCACCTAGCCACCCCTAGTTTCAGTTTCTTAATCTGTAAAGGAGAGAGCTAGACCAGGCGATGTCCTGGTGACCTTATGTATACAGACACTCTACTCTATTTGCTTAACGACAACAGGATCAAAATGTGGTCAAACTAGAGTGGGTGTCTATGCCAGCTCCTTGACCCTAGCCTGGACTATGGCTCAAGAGGGACAAATCACAGATACTGAGTTTCCTGAAAAGTGTAAATGATCCCTAGACAGACCTAAAGCTGTGAGCAGCTCTTCCTGTGAGTAGGCTCTTTGGGGGCCAAGACATGGGGCTAAGAGTAGGATTTTGTAGAAACCCCAAAAGCTATAGTCAGTTTTCAGATCATCCCAATTGTCATTTTCTCTCCATGATGCTGATTTCAGCATTTTTCTCCATGGTGTCTATAACTTATTCCCAGGAAGATGATTCTCAGCTCACCAGCTGCATCAGTGGCTCCCAACCGCCAAAGTTCTAAGCATTGAGGAAACTGGAAGAGGAGGAGTTGCATCTTCTTAGCAGAGGAGATGAGACGCCGCTGTAGCCAAGGAACAATCAGCGCCAAAGGTTAGCTCTTTGGATTTGCCACATACAAACTTAAGAAAAACATCTTAGTACATTATATAAAGTTGGAACAAAACTGCTTTAACATATCATCATGTTTTTCCTTTTTGCTCAATTCAACTTTTCCTCAAAACAGAATAATGCAATTAAGAGAGAAATTGAACTAAAGAAAAGAAATATTGGAATGTGCAGCTGAAAAGACATAACACTGGTTTTGGAGTCAAGAATTTCAAGCTTGGCTCTGTGGCTTCTCAGGTGTTGATGTGACCTGCTCTGGGCCTAATGATCGACATTGTCTCTTCCAACTCTATTAAGCCTGAATCTACAAAGGAGAGAAAAATGCCTTCCTATACACTTCTATAGTATGGATCATAAGAACAGAGTATTAATTTAGCTGAAGAGAAATAGTTGATTATCATTAATTGATAATCAAGTGAGATACTTTGTAATAAAAAAGGCCCACAGACTAAAGACAAAAGATCTTTGATGTCACCATAAATAATCAAATTTTTTAACAATCTTAATAACAAATAGTGACATATCTCAAAGAGAGGAAGATGTCAAAAGTTCTGAAAGAATAGATGATATTTATTATCTTATAAAATGGTAACTGAGAAGACAATAGCAACTTCCAATCCATATGTCTAACTTTTAAATGTCGAAAAAGTTTTTGTAGGCATAGACATAGACTATTTGGGCTGAAAAACAGTGAAAGGAACAAGAGGACTTGCAGAAAATTTTCTATGGTAGATACATTTTCACTGTCACCCAATTGACTGAAGGACAAGGGAAGCAAGATTCCATTATTTTATCATTTATTCATTACAAAGAAGCAATTGATTTGATAAAAACAAAACTGTGCCCTATAGGTTCTTCTCCAAGTTTTCCACATAACTACAATTCCTTAGAAGATAGTTAACAAGGGTCAGCAATTTGCTGATCATCACCCATTAGGAGTGGCCAAAAAAAAGTGAGACATGATGTCAAAGTTCTCCACATGCTATCTAAAGTCTGAATGGAAGAGAAAGTCCCGAAATGCACCTGTCAGAAGATGGCATTTTACTAAGGATCAAACCTAGAATGCTCCAGGATCTCCTCTATGAGATCTCTAAAGAAAAAAATCCAAGTCAATGAAGAGTGCTCTAGGAGGAGTTGGGGACCCAAAATTTAAGAAGAGGAGTAGGAGCTGGATTCCACCTGGAAAACTGCCCAAGCTGACCCCTGAAAAAAAAAAGCCCAATCTTTTCCTAGTGATGCTACATGTCTACAAATTATGGAACACCAGCAACCTCTTGAAAAATAGCCATTTATTAAATAGCTAATTTGTGCAAAGAATCAGCATTGATGGAGCCCAGCATGTCAAACTGGCTGATAATAGTGTTAGTTTGACTGAACTGCTTTTCTCTGACTCCTTCTTCCTGGATGATTCTCTAAGTGTAGGAGGGGGAGGGTAAGTTTGGGAATTATGGTGATGCAAAAACAATGTACTGATAAAACGTTATTTTATAATGGAAAGATGCATGATCTCTAGTCACTGACTTTCAAGCAAGCAGTCCTACAGCAATGGCGCAAAAACAATGTACTGATAAAACGTTATTTTATAATGGAAAGATGCATGATCTCTAGTCACTGACTTTCAAGCAAGCAGTCCTACAGCAATGGCACAGGAGACACCACTGATGATTGTGTCTCTGAAGGAAGAGATGGGGTAGTCCTGTACCCAGAGCCAAAAGCTAAGAAAGAGCCTGAGGACAACATTCCAAGCCCTACAGGAAAGCTTCCAGCACACTGCATATGTCTTGTCTTCTACAGAAGGTTGAGGGAAGGATATGGACAAGGACGGCACAAGAGAAAGTGCAATGAGCCACAAGCTCCATCAATGGAACACAGAACTTTCAATGTAAAACTTCATTATCACAACCAGAAATGAAAAGCACAAAAGTTTTTTTTAAAAAGTCTCTTACAAGGCAGCTAGATGGTACAGTAGATAGAGCACCAGCCCTGGAGTCAAGAGTACCTGAGTTCAAATCTGGTCTCAGACACTTAATAATTACCTAGCTGTGTGGCCTTGGGGCAAGCCACTTAACTCCATTTGCCTTGCAAAAACTAAAAGAAAAAAAAAGTCTCTTACATGTGGGAAGGTGATTTTCCGCAGTGCAGAGTCATAGTTCTTGACCTCCACTTTTTCCATGAGGGGGCGGATCACTAGATGGGCATCCACACCTCCGGAGATCAGTGCAGTGGGGCTGTGAGCCACAGAGCGCACATCATGTGTGTGATGCTGGAAGGGCTTTGTTCTCACCCACTGGCTCTGTTTGCCGTCCGACCTTGAAGGGATCAGTTGGAAATGGAATATGGTCCCCTCAGCTGTGCCTACAACCATGCTGTCTTCTTTCTGAGAAAGAAAGATAGAGAAACTAAGTCAGTATGGGCTTGAGAAAGCTCACTGTCAACTGGTCATTTTTAGTTGGGGTCATTCTAGCTCAGGACTTTGTTTATGCTGTCTGTCTTTGGTGTTCACTCATTAATTTGATCACACCTGTTGATGTCATAAGAGAAAAGAGCTGGGTCTGTAGAGAGGCTTAGGAGCCTCCTGGATGGTCTTCAGGCCTCATGGTCAGGGAGACCCTGCTGGAAGCATATGCATCAAGACTTCATTATGCAGTGTCAAGTTATAGCAGAAGAGGAGGAGGAGGAAGAGCCAATGTCAATTGCATCAGTGGGTTAGCTATAGATTGATATCACCATGCCCCCTGCTGGCCAACCACGCAGAAGCCTTATGGGTTTCCCCACAGCCGTTACCTGTAGAAGTCCGAACAGCGGCCTTTGCCAGAGAGCAGGAGGAGAAGCCCTATATGTCTTATGGAGTAATCCACTGCTGTCAAGGACCACTCTGCAAACTGCTAGGAGGCCTGGCTCGGCCACCCTGCTCTAACCCTCCTCCACAGAGCAGTCCTCTTACCAACTAGAACCATTCTTTCTTCTTTGCCATGAGGAAGTGGACCAGTGACTTGCAACAAATCAAGGTGAATTTCACAAGGTGAATTCACAAGGTACAGTAAATCATGAGTCCCTAAAGTTTTGAAGACTGTAGGTATGTTGGGTGTCACCTGACAGCAGCAAACAAGTGGGAAGTCAGCTATTCTTCACTAGCTGTGCAGCTTCTTCCAAGTCATTCAAACACGAGAGCCTTAGTTTCCTCCCCTGTAAAATGAGGAACTGTACTAGATGACCCCCTCCCACCCTACAGGGGGCTTCTCTTTTATACATCTTGGGAAAGGGAAAATGAATGTTGGGGTAGGTTGTAACTGTAAAAGATTGAAAAAGGAACGGCTAGGTGGCGTAGTGGATAAAGCACGGGTCCTGGAGTCAGGAGTACCTGGGTTCAAATCTGGTCTCAGACACATAATAATTATCTAGCTGTGTGGCCTTGGGCAAGCCACTTAACCCCATTTGCCTTACAAAAAAACCTAAAATAAAAAAATTTGAAATCCCTGAGTGTAGAAAGAAAATCCAAGAGCCAAGCAAAGCTGGACCAAAGCTGCACCAGCATCCGCAGTGGAGTCTCAAAGATTAGCAGCAATCTCATGCTTGCCTTCAAAATCACAAATAAGGGATTTGAGTATTTATTCTCATTTCTTTTTCCTGCTCAAAACTCTCCAACTACTCCCTGAAAGCACTCAGCTACCTTTCTTTTTTCTACTGCCAGAGAGCTGTCAGGGTGGTCTCTCCTGGCTCTCCAAGCCTGCCTCCCAGGGTTGGCAGGTAGAAGACCTGGGTCCCAAGGGCCAGCTTGGACACTTTCTGAGAACTTAAGGCAGCTTCCCTCACCCTCCTGACCCTTAGTCTCCTCATGTGTAAAATTGGGGCTTCTTGCCCCAACAGCCCCACCAGATTGTTGTAAGAAGTGACCCAATGTCACATAAAGCAGAGTATAAACCAGAAAATATTCTGTAAATAAGTTATTCCCAAGAGAGGGGTACACCCCCCCCCCCCAAGAGGCTGAGGTTTTCTAAAGCTCATTTTTCTGAGAAGGGGCAGAGACTGACAAAAATCAGAGAGGGGGGAGCCTAGTGATCAGCTTCCATCAGTTCATGCCCTCCCTTCTGGCTGCCCTTTACAGTTCCTCAGCATCTGGCAATCAGGGACCATGAACCTGGTGGGAAGGCCAGCCACCAGTCTCAGTGAGAAGCAAAGCTTCTGCATAAAACCAAGAACTGTCAGGGACCTTTCTAAGAAGCTGGTTTTTCACTACTCCCTGTCTCTGGCTTTTGTGGGAAGCCTTCCCTAATTCCAGTGCCCTCCCTCCAGACCTTAGGTTCTATTTATTTGTGTACAGCTTGCTTTGTATATATTTGTTTGTTCCTTCACTCCTCCCCCATTAGATTGTAAGCTCCTTGAGGGCAGGGACAGGCTTTTGCTTTTGTTTGCTCCCTGGTGCTTACTCTATAGGGCCTAACACATCTGTGAGGACTCTTCAGTCATGTCAGTTGTTTCAACTCTTCCTGACTTCATTTGGTTATTCTTGGCGAAGATACTGGAGTAGTCTGCCATTTCTATAGCAGGCACTTATTAAATGTTTAATGATTGATTGACTTTTCAAACCAATATAATGGAGGGTCTGAAAAACAAATAACTTGGAAAAGACTGTGAAACTCCAAAAGGGAAAAAGCTTGAAAGTAGCAAATGAGAAGTACAGAAGTGTGGAAGGCTAAATTACACTTCAGGGCAAGTGATGTACTGAGTTAATACCACTTAATTTCAAAGGTCAAAAGAGCTTTAAAATTGATTCTGTCCAATCCAATCCTCTCATTTTGTGAATGGATGGGCCCAGATAAACATTTGCTCAAGTTTCTTTCTTAACACAAATCTGCTCAAATAAAATTTAAACAAGAGAAAACACCATTTTAAAAGTCATCCTTTCACAGCAAAGACAGGAGATGGTAAATGAGGAATCAGTTCTCCCAGGGAACCTCCAGGATTCTAGACCTTCCAAGAGCAGTCCAAATCTGCTTACTATTGCAGGGTCTAAGAGACTCCCCAGTTCACATGGAGTGAGGCAGAGGAGGTTAACATCAATCCTGGATGTACTTTCCTAGGCACATCCTTCCAAACCATACTTAAAACCAAGAGACTCAATACTGGTAACATCATCTTATATAATACACTATCTAGTTTTCTTCTTGTAATCCTCAACAGCAAGTTTGTTAACAAGCCAATTTTGAGGACATCATTGCTAGTCATCTATTCTGACTACATAGTAAGCATCATTCTCAGTGTGGAGATCCCTGCCCTTATGAAGCTTACAATCTAATTGGGGGACAGGAAATACTATACCACAGCCAGGGAGAGCACTAGGTGGGAAAAATTTTCACTCTCATACCAATGCTGTGAGGTTGGTAATAAATATTGTTATATAATCTTTCAGATGAAGAACTGAGGCTCTAAGAGGTCAGACTCAAAGTCCAGCATTGCTCCCATTGTGCTGCACTTGAGATACAACACAAAGAATGAACACACAAGCTGTGAATAAAGGGATGCACTCACCTCTGATACAGCTATGGACAGCACATCAGAACTGGAGAGGGGGTGGGTCTGCATGAGGGTACCAGTCTCAGAGTCCCAGAACTGTACCATTCCAGCCGAATCTGCGCTCACAACGGTCCCATCTGATAGGAAGGCCACCCCCCAGACAATGCACCTGCGCCGATGGGAGCCTGGATGCCTCTTGCCCATTAACATCTTCTGGGTAGTGCTGCCTGAAAAATGAGCATACCAAGACAGTTGGAGGTGAAACGCCAAGTCCTCTGCTGTTCTTCAGTTTGGTGAAAAGCCTGTACTTAATAATTAAGCACAGTCCCCAGAAACAAATGCTCTTTACATACATATCTTCTTCGATCCTGACCATAGCCATGTATGGTCAGACAAGTAAGAATGATTATTCCCATTTTACAGATGAAGAGGATGAGGCTCAGCGAGCACAATGGACTTGTCTCAAGTCCCCCAGCTAGTAGACTACAGAGCCAGCTCTTCTGGCTGACTTCAAAGTCCAGTGCTCTTCCCTTTAATGCCCCCGAAAGGAAACGCTCAATGAACTAGTTCTCTGGGTCCAGTCTGGAAAGTGACTGTGCCCCACTAAAAGCCTGAGATAAATGGGAATAAATCACAACAAAACTTATAAGCTGCTTTTAAAACAGCTGCTAAAAAGACTAAAGGGAAGCTAAATTAAAAAGGTCCTCAAAAATGATTTATTCCAAATCCTCAAATTTCTAATGCAAATCCTAAAAGATTTTTGAGTGTTTTCCTGTTTAAAGAATTTTTTTTTTCAAATTCAGCCTCAGACACTTAATAATTATTTAGCTGTGTGACCTTGGGCAAGCCACTTAACCCTGTTGCCTTGCAAAAACAACAAAAAATTTTTCCCTTCTTTTTAAAATCCCATTGATTCCCCAGGCCACAACAGAAAAGAAAGTCAAGTAAAACAAGTCTATCGTATTTGAAAAGTCTGCTTCATTTCATACCTTCAAGTCCCATCACTCTACCACTTTACCCCATCACATCTACTCAAGGAGCTTACAATCTAATGGGAGAGGAGTGGAGGAGCAAACAAATATATACAAAGCAAGACATACCAACAAACTTTTGAAAGCACATTGGGTCACAGCATTCATTAGCTTGGAAACCTTTTCATAAAAGCCCCAAACCCTGATCCAATACATGAGATGCACAAACTGAACTGAGAACAACAATACCTGATTTGACATCAAGCACAGCAACGTAGTCTATGGATCCAGCTGCAATGTGAGTACCAGATGGATGCCAGCTTAATGAGAGTACTCGACCTGGCAGTTACAGAATTTAAAAAAAAAAAAGGTTTACAAATAAACAGCAACAAGTCCCATAGAGTTTCTTACTACGTTATACCACCTTTCCCTTACTCCCCTATATTCTAGCATATTCTAGAACTACAGATACAACAGAACTCTGCGTCTTCAGAATATATACTATGCTAAGCCTTGAGTGGTGAACATCTAATATTACTGACTGAGGAATCCTGAAGAGAATGTCATATATTCTAGTCCTTATCTATTAAGAGATGTCTCTAAAGCAATAAATCACTTACCTACATGACACACTATAAGCTAGCGCTTTTAAAATACCTTGATTTGTTTTCAAGAGTAATCTTAGGCTTTTTGGTTTTGGATTTGTTTTTCTGGACAAGGAGACTTGGCATGGATAGTCTGGAACATCCAAGGCAGACAGATAAAATGTCTATTGTGACAAACAAAAAAGCAGCACAACTTCCTGGAGAGTTCACTCATTGTACTGACCCCTAAAATGCCCTTTACCTTTCTGTCGTTCTAAAGTTCGTTCAAGTTGGATTTTGTCTGGGGTGACTTGGAACAGCTTCACAGACCCATCCTCACAGCCTATCTGTTAGGGGGGGTAAAAAAGATGAACATAAATGCTAAAGTTTTTTTTTTTTTTAAAAGAAAGACATTTTCAAAGAGGGAGAACCCTGGAGTCAGAAAACCATACCCTAGTAAGCTAAAAAAAAGCTCAATAGTAGTCTAAAGAGACATGTTACAATGATAAAGAGAGGCCACATCAAACCTATGCTAGAAACCCATCATTTACTGAGATTTCATTCAGAGCAAAGCATAACAGGCGGGCTGCTGGCTGAATCAACACACTGGTCTTAGAGTCAGGAAGAACTTGGGTTCAAATCCTTACCCCTCGTTCCATGTCCTGGATAAACCTTAACCTCCTATTTAACCAGATGGGAAACTACTGACAACCACATGAAAGAATGTTCCACACCAGTAATCAAAGGAGAAAGGCTCAAGTAAACATCCCTGAGGCTTTACTTCCCCCACTTCTACCTGTTAAAGATGACAAGGCCTCCTAACGCCCCCTGGTGGAGTTGTGACTTACTCCAAGCATTTTGGAGAATGGTCCAGCATAAATATCAAGTTAACAAATTAGATGTACTCCACAATCTCACTGATATCACCACTGGTGAAATCCCAAAGAGGCCAAAGAAGTACAGAAGAAAACTTCAATGAGCCTAAAGAACCCTACATCTGTACTAATATATATACACTCCCCTCTTTCCCCTCAAACACTAACCGCAAGGTAAGAGCCACTTGGGTCAGCAGCAATGCTCCAAATGGGACCACCAAAGCCATCCACAGAATACTTGACACAAAGCTCTTCCAAGTCATACTCAATAATGTCACCATTGAGACCAGCACTGAAGAGCCGCTGTCCTTTTGCCCAGCACAGAGCTTCTGTGGATCGACCCTCATGGCCTGGGAAAAACTACAAAACACAGAAATACTTTATTCAGTTGTGAAATCACCATCATCATATATTAGTACATATTGAATAATCAGAGAATACGTTGAATTTATATTACAACCCAAAACAAATGAAAGTTTGATTCTAAAAATATTTGGATGTTTTAGTTTTGTTTTTATTAGCATATGTTAAGCAAGGTGGTGGCATATGGAACTGGTTCCTGAGTCAGGAAAGTCTGGCTTAGATTTCTGCCTGAGAGGTCCCTGGCTCCATGATCATAGAAGATCTCCCGAATTCTTAGCACTTCGATGTCTTTACATGGCAACACAGGTGCCTGATTGTCCCTCCATTAAAAAAAAAAGAGGTGTCAGTTCTGATTCAGAGAGGTTCACTAGGTATTCAAAAAACCAAATTGCAAAAAAGAATTAACAAGTCCTTAGGGTTAGTTTGGTGGGTGAGAAATGAGTATAATTGGCTTCAAGGTCTGGGGCAGAGGTTCAAGTCAAATCAAAGATTTAAACAGCATCTTATTAAAATCTCAAAGTGTTCCTATTTATTCTCACATCCTCAGGTGTGTGAAGTAAAAGATAGGTCTATTTCCTAATTTTCCTAGGGGGAGACTGAGGCACATACAGGAGATTAAGTGACCTATCCAAAGACAGCTAGGTCTTCTGCCTGTCAAATCTTTCCTCTTTCTACCAGGATAGGAAAGTCACTTTTAAAAGTCCTGAATGCTTTTAGTGGGACTAAGGAATATCTTTATGGGTGTTGCTGACCTAGACAGGTAAGAAAATTAAAGGTGATGAATCAATCAGCAAATTCTTCCCTATGTACTCAGTACTGTGCTCAGCACTGGGGATACAAAAAAAAAGCAAAAACAGTCCTAGCCCTCAAGGATTTTACACTTTTTTTTTTTAGGTTTTTGCAAGGCAATGGGGTTAAGTGGCTTGCCACCTAGCAGGCCCTGGTTTTACATTCTAATGGTAACTGTATAAAAACAAATAGGTAAATGCAAAGTAGTTGAAAGTAGCCAAAGCAGGGGCGGCTAGGTGGCCCAGTGGATAAAGCACGGCCCTGGAGTCAGGAGTACCTGGGTTCAAATCCGGCCTCAGGCACTTCATAATTACCTAGCTGCGTGGCCTTGGGCAAGCCACTTAACCCCATTTGCCTTGCAAAAAAAAAAAAAGTAGCCAAAGCAAGTGGAAAGTTCGGCCCGATGGGACAGATCAGCAAAGATCTGCTAGAAGGGGTAGTTTTGCCAAGGAGACAACTGATGGAATAAAGGAGGTGGGAGGTGTTGAGGACACAATGGAGGGCTGTGGCCACATGCAAATGATGTTGGGGACAAAAGATGTGATAACTGGTTGGGCATGAAAAGCAAAGGTGAGTGAGGAGCTGAGGTTTAGAACTTTCTAAGTGATAGGAATGATGATGGCACCTGTATAATCATGAGATAATTCAGAAGAGAAGAAAGTTGGGAAGGGAACATAATAAGTTTTATTTTGGACATGATTACTTTGAGATACCCACTGGGGCATCCAGTTTAAAAATGTCCAAAAGGGAGTTGGTGATATAACACTAGAGACCCAGAGATGAACCAAGACTGGATAAATAGACCTGGAAACTATGTGCATAAAAGAGATAATAATCACTAGTATTTAAACAACACTTTATGGTTTACAAAGCACTTTACATTTATGCTTTCATTTCTGACAATAAACCAGGGAGATGGACCCTATTGCATTTTTACAATGAGGAAGACAGAGGTTATCTGACTTGTCTAAGGCCCCAAAGACGTTAAGTATCTAAAGTACTCAGTTCTTTCTGACACAAGTCCAACACTGTTCACTGACCCTATTGGGAGCTCAAGTTGTCTTGGGCTGGAAAAGTGTCTTTTTGTGGGTTCTGCCATTCTAGAAATTGCCTATAGTCATTATTTAAACCTATCTGGAGTAGTCTGAGGGAGAGGTTATGAGAACTCCTGCCTAAGGACAGACTAATTTTTTTTATTTTAGTTTTTGCAAGGCAATGGAGTTAAGTGACTTGCCCAAAGTCACACAGCTAGTGTATGAGGCCGAATTTGAACACAGGTCCTCCTGACTCCAGGGCTGGTGCTCTATCCATTGCACCACCTAACTGCCCCTGGATAGACTAATTTTTTGCAAGGCAATGGGATTAAGTGACTTGCCCAAGGCCACGCAGCTAGGTAATTATTAAGTGTCTCAGGCCAGATTTGAACTCAGGTACTCCTGACTCCAGGACCAGTGCTCTATCCACTGTGCCACCTAGCTGCCCTGATAGACTAATTTTTAAAAAATATTTAATTGAAACATTTAAAATGAAAATAAATTAGCTAGCATAAAGAAAAGGAGAGGTAAGAGCAGAGAAGAGGAAAAACATGGAGAAAAATACATGACAAAGAGAAGACAGGTTCTTCAGAAGCTAATTCAATTAAGTTCACCACTTTTAAATACTTTCCAATTACTGGGCCAACAGCTTCTACACTAAACTATTCTGCCTCTCAAATCTTCCTTTTTCTTGCTATGGTCCCAATAACAGTCTAGGACAGATCCTTTCTCAGAATCATGTTGTTAAATGTATAAAATAAAATACATAAGATTATAAAAAAACTCATTCTATTGAAATAAAATCATCAAAATATCTTTTTAGAAATTCATAAAGGGGCAGCCTTCTAAAAATCAACACCAAAAACAACCAAAAAAGGTTCTATCAATAGACTATCAAACCTCAGTCTTGGCAATTCTATCATTGCCAAATGGGACATCAGAATCAACCTGTAAGCCCTAATTTCAGAGAAGAGAAAGTTGAAACCCAGAAAGGGCAAGTCAGTCAGCCTCATGTCCATCTGAATGGTCAGTGCTAAAATCAGGGATAAAGTTCCGACCTCTAGACTACAAGTCCATGACTCTCCTTTCCATTATACTATCTCCCAGCATGGCCAGAGATTACACAGCCAAGATGGGGAGGGAAGAAGAGGGGAAATTCCCTCCAGGAATGAGAAACAATTCATGCCTTCTCATCTTATATGATTCTTATCAATGACCTTTGAGACTCACACAATAAGTCATCTAGAAAATGAACTAGGAGCCTTCCTTTTTAACAGTTAACAAACATCAGACCATCACCCAGCTAGCTGTCTGTCATCACTCATTTTCCATTGAATAACTCTGCCAAGTCAAGTCTAATGTGCCAGGTACAGTGCCCCTTCTCTGACCACTTGGTCCTGTTTTTCCATCACCGACCCTCCACTTCTTCATCTTCACCTCATCCTTCTATATGTTCATCCTTTCTTGTGCTCCCAGTTCCTCACCTCTGTTTCTACCTTGCATATATGTGTCATCTTCCCCCTTTGATTCCTTTGTTCCTCTACCTTTCAAGTGTGCTTGCATTCACTGAATATGCTCCAACCTAAGTTGTGAACACAGTTTAATACACATTCCCTTTCTCTAATTTCAGTAGATCTATCACTGCTGCAGGGCAAGCCTTTCATTCTTCTTTAAGAGTTTACATCCCACACTCCTCAGCAGCTGTTTCAAACCTTCTCTCCTCCAGGGCATGATGGCTCAGCTGAGGACCCAACTCCTTACTTATAAAGTGACATAGACAGTGAACTTCCTGGCCTCTGGTATTTCCCACCTTAGTTATCTTCTAGTCCTCTCAGGGAAGTTAACAGGTCTTCTAACCTCTGTAGGAAGTACCAGCCTCTCCAATCCAGCCAGTTCCTCCATTCTCATTCAGGCCACTAGCATCTCTCCCTTGGGCTACAAAAATAGCATCATAATTGGATATCTCTTTTCCAGTCTCCTCCCTCTCCACTATCTTAGAGGGCAAAGGAACCATCCTTGTCAGCTGAGACGCCCACTGCCTGGACTCTTCCAGTTGGGCTTCTTTTTTCTCTTCAATGTCTTCAAATGAGGGGAGCTAGCTTTTTATCCCCACCCCCAGTAGAATCTAACTTAAGCTCCCAAGGGCAAGGACTACTTCATTTTGGTCTTTGCATTCCTAGAGTCAACTGTGCACACAGTAAGCGCTTAGGAAACATTTGCCAAATTCAGAGGGATGCCTGTAACAAAGGCCAAACATCAACACTTCTTGCTCACTCTAAGATGGTAACACACCATGGCTTACTTATGTCCCCTAGGTGTTCTGTTTCCCCTGCACCCACTCCCTCAGTCCCTGGCCACTGTTGCCTCCCCCTGGGGTCCCACTACTCAACAGACATCTAGACACTCAAGCCGAGAGGGCACATTCTGGGTGGTGTTCCTGCGCCCACAAGGTTCACCCAAATAGGCGACCAGTCCAATCTTTTTAACATTGACTCTAGCCAGGGGTCCCTGGGTTATAATTTGCTAACAAGTGATAAATGTGAAAAAGAAATGGCTCTTTTGTCCCTGATGTTCTTTCTAGGCTTTGGCCCTGATAACATTCTCCTTATAAATTGTGCCCCATAAGGCAAAAGCAGGAGCCTCCTGGTTGTTCTAGTTTTAATAGCCCCAAACGAGGGACTTGTGAAAGGTTTTGGTCTCTTTAGTCTAGTGAGACCACAAGGTATAGCATATGCTTATTACAGTGGAAAGTGACTTCCTTTTTTGGGAAACGAGAAATGTTTAATTTACTTAGTATTTTATCTTCAATTTTAAAAAGTTGTCTTATGTATTTTTCCTAATATTTTTTTCCCCTTTTCAATTTGATTTTTCTTTTACAACATGATAAACATGGATATATATTTAACACAGTTATAAATGTATAGCCTATAATTTGATTGCTTTTTATCAGGAGAGGGGAGGGAAGGAGAAAAATGTGAAACTCAAAACCTTCTAGAAAAATAACCGCTGAAAACTATATGTGCATGCAGTTGAGAAAATAAATGCATTTATTTGGTATTGGGGTGGAGCCAAGATGTCAGAATGGAGGCAAGAGTTCTCAGAAGCTTTCCTCCAGACCAGTCCAAATGCCTTAAAATTATGACACTTACTAAAGTCAGAAGTGGTAGAACCCACAGAAAGATTGAGTGAAACAATTTTCTGGTCCAAGACAACTTAGAAGAACAGTGGGAAGGGTCTGTTCCACTGGGTTGGAAAGGACTGCATAGCAGCATGGGCTGCAATGTACCATGGTGAACCAATTCCAGTCATCCAGGAACAGCCCATGGGATGCCTGGGTCCCCAGGGACACCTCGGTCCATGGCAGGGGGGTGATTTCCAGACTTCTTAGCCCAGGGATTGGCAACAACTTAGAAGGCCAACAGGAAAACTGCCACATCAGAGAAAGTCTCAGTGCAGCCCTGATCCCCAGAAATTGGCAGAGCCGTCTAGCAGCAGCTTCCAAAGTCCTCAGTTCATAGACAGGAAGAGGGTCAGGAAAGATTGAAGAGGTCTTTCTGCTATCCTTGGGACAGGACTCTGCTGCTTTGCCCAAACTCAGATCCAAGTTGCAGTTTGGGATTCCACACTGCCATAGCAGAACAGGGAACCTCCTCAGTTCTAGTACAGAGGGGAGTGCTTGTGGTCATCCACAGACCAGAACAGTCAGAGCCCATCATAAGACCTTGAAGGAACTGAGATCAGGGTGGGGTCCCCAAAATCCCTCAAAAGCTTGGGAAAAGTATGTCCTTCACCCTGGAAGCAGATTCCCACCTTAACAAAGAGTTAAAATCAAGTCATAGGCTGGGGAAACGAACAAACAAAAGAAGAAAAAGAATCTGGCTATAGATAATTTGGTCCCATGGAGGATCAAAATATACATTTGGAAAATGACAAAGTCAAAGCTTCTATATCCAGAGCCTCCAAGAAAAAAATAGGAATTGGTCTCAGGCTATGTAGGAGCTCAAAAAAGACTGAAAAGCAAGTAAGGGAGGGTAAAGGAAAAATTGCTAAGAGAAATGAGAACAATGAGGAAAAATCATGAAAACCAAGTCAGCAGCTTGGTGAAGGAGATACAAGTAATCATTGAAAGAAAAATAACATCTTAAAAACCAGTTTAGGTCAAATGGAAAAAGTAGTCCAAAAAAGTAGTCCAAAAAAGTGAATGAGGAGAAGAATGGCCTTAAAAAGCAGAAATGATCAGATGGAAAAGGAGATAAAAAACCTCTCTGAAGAAAATAATTCCTTCAAATGTAGAATGGAGCTAAGGGAAGCTGATGACTCTGTGAGAAATCAATAAACAATAAAACAAAACTAAGAGAATGAAAAAAACAGTAGAAAATGTGAAATATCTCACTGGAAAAATAACTGACCTGGAAAACAGATCCAAGAGAGATAATTTAAAATTATTGGGCTACCTGAAAGTCATGACCAGAAAAAGAGTCTAGACTTGATTTTTTAAGAAATTCTCTAGGAAAACTGCCCTGACATTCTAGAAGCAGATGATAAATAGAAATTGAAAGAATCCATTGATCACATTCTGAAAGAGATCCCAAAATAAAAAACTATCAGGAATATTAGTCAAATTCCAGAATTCCCAAGCCAAAGAGAAAATATTACAAGCAGTCAGAAAGAAACAATTATTATAGTGCTACAGTCAGGATTACACAACACAGCTTCTTCATTAAGGGCTCATAGGGCTTAGAATATGATATTCCAGAAGACAAAAGAGCTTGGATTACAACCAAGAATTAACTTCCCAACAAAACTGATTTTTTTTCAGTGGAAAAGATGGACACTCAATGAAATAGAGGACTTTCAAGCTTTCCTGTTGAAATGACCAGAACTGAACAGAAAGTTTGATCTTCAAGTGCAGGACTCAGGTGAAGCATAGAGTTGGCTGGAAAGGACAAATCATGAGGGATTTAATGATGTTGAACTGCGTGTATTCCTCCATGGGAAGATGATACTCAGGAGGGAGCTGAATATGAAGGTATAATATATACATTATAAAGATGGAGTTAATAGGTAAGAAAGGAATGTATTGGGAGAAAGGGAAAGGAGAGATAGAGTGAGCTAAATTATTTCACTTAAAAATGCAAGAAAAAAGCTTTACAATAGGGTGGAAGAAGGGACGGTGAAAGGGAATGAATGAGCCTTCATTCTCATCAGAAATGACTCAGAGAGGAAATATAAATATATATATGAATATATATATATGAATATATATATATATATATATGAATGAGGATGTAGAGGAATAGATTGGAGGGAAATGCAGCTAGTAATAGCAATTGTGGGAAAAAAAATTGAACAATTTCTGTGATGAAGAATGCAATCCATATCAGAGACAGAGCTGATAGTTTCTTAACACAGACTGAAGTACACTTTTTCCCCTCTAAATTTATTTTTCTTGAGGCTTCTCTATCTATCTTTGTGGGGAGAGAGAGGCTTATGTTTACTTTTATAACAAGACTACTGTATTAATGTGAAAGTAAATAAATTTTTTTTTGTTTTTTGCAAGGCAACCGGGGTTAAGTGGCTTGCCCAAGGCCACACAGCTAGATAATTAGTGCCACCTAGCCGCCCCTGAAAATAAATAAGTTTTTTAAAAAAATTTATTTAGTAGGGGCAGTAGGGTGGTGCAGTGGATAAAGCACCCGCCCTGGAGTCAGGAGGACTTGAGTCCAAATCTGGCCTCAAACATTTAATAATTACCTAGCTGTGTGACTTTGGGCAAGTCATCTAACCCCACTGGCCTTACAAAAAGCAAAAACAAAAAAACAAAAAATTTATTTAATATTTCATTTTCTCCCATTACATATAAGAATAATCTTTAACATTCTTTTTAAAAACTCAGAATTGAAAATTTTCTTCCTTTTTTTTTGCCTTAACCCCTCTCATTAAAACAGCAAGGAATTTGCTATCGCTTTTAAATGTGTAGACATGCAATACATTTCCATAAGTCATGTTGTGAAATAAAACATAGGTCCCTTCCCACCAAAAAAAGAAACCTCAAGAAAAATAAAGTTAAAAAAAAAGGATGCTTCATTCTGTATCTTCTTCCCTGGGGATGGATAGCATTCTTTATCTAAGTGGAGAAGATGACTTCTTAAGGGAATAGAGTAGAGTAGAGTGGAGACTCCTCTAAAGGGAAGCCCTAGATTTGCTTTCCCCCCTTCCCTCTCAGGACCTCAGGTCCCTTATCCACAAAGGGAAGTGGTCAGCCCAGATGACCCCAGCAGACTGACCTTTTCTTGAAAACTGTTGGCTGCCAGGTTGTAGATCTCAACTGTCCCATCAGTGCGGGAAACTGCCAGCCTGTTGGACTCATGATTGTATGCCACACATCGGATCCCCACGGGAATATAGTTGAAGAAACGCACCCGATGAACCTTAAATTCACCCATTCCTGTAGGCAGAAGAGACTCCTTATTAAAAGCCCCTGCTCAGGGGTCCTGTTCCTTTCCTCTATTCAGTGCGCCTCCTCACCTGGGGTGAAGGGGGGATCATTTCTGAATGTTGAGCTTCTAGAAAGTGGGGACAGTCTTTTACCTTTCTGTGCATCCCTCAACAGTCCCTATCACCCAGCAAGCATTTGATAAGTAAATGCTGACTGACTGACCTAGCCAATGACCAGTTTCTACAATATCCTCATGGGCTGAAGGAAGGACCAAACAGCAAGTAGTTGCAAAGAGCCTACTATGCTCCGGGAAGAGAGAGACAGAGTGTGGCTTACATTAAACTGGCACAGGGGGTCAGAGACCATGTGGGCAACATGAGAACAGAAAAATAATCTATCCAACTTGCAAAGGAAATACAAAGTAGCCTCTGGGGCAGGAGCAGGGAGAGCTGAGAAGTGAAGGTGAGGGGTGGCTAGGTGGCTCAGTGGGTAGAGCACCGGTCCTGGAGTCAGGAGGACCTGAGTTCAAATCCGGCCTCAGATGCTTAATCATGACCTAGCTGTATGACCTTGGGCAAGCCACTTAACCCCATTTGCCTTGCAAAAAAAGCCTAAAAAAAAAGTGAAGGTGAGGGGGCAGAACATGCCAGGATGGTGCTCAACTTAAAGACTAGGAAACAAAGGATCAAAGGTAAACCACCTGGTCCAGAGTAGTGTGGCTAGGAAGGTGGGACTGTCCTGACCCTTAACTTAAGGAGATGGAGGATGCCGGGGATCCAGGTTCAAATCCTGCCTCTGAGCCTCTTCTCAGTCACCAGAGAATCCAGTTTGGATTTCTGAATCTGAAATTCACCTGAATTTTGGGGGAATTACACTAATAGGACTTTTGAGCTCCTGGAGTTGTGGTGAAGAAAGACACGGGCCAGCCGCGTGGGGTGGCGGGCGGTGCTGAAACTCTTACAGAAAGCCCAATGCTGCAAGCTCCCGCCTAACGGGAGACACAAAAACCCACTCCAAACCCACTCGTACACGGTGGAAGTTCTAGGTCAAGGGCAGCTCAGGTGGGGCGGGGGCGCTGCCCCTGCTATTTGCACCCACGTTCAGGAGTGCCAGGGGCAGAGGGCACGGGCGGACGGCGGCAGGCCGGATTTCATTCTGGGGGTTCGGGGGGCTGGGCACCAAGCCGGGTGGGGGTCTCCCTGCTCACTGCCTGCGGCCCCGGGGCGCCGGCTAGCAGGGGGCCAGCGTTTTCCCGGGCCTCGGTTTCCCCACCTGTCAAAGGGGCTCCAGGCGGCACCCCGGGGCAGTCCCGGGCGCCGGGGCCGCCTTGCTGGGGCGACCCCGGCCCAGCCGCTGCCCGCCGGCGCCTCCCGGCTCCAGCCCACGCCCCTCGGGGGGCGCCCGGTCCGAGGGGGCTCCCGCCGCCCCCACCCGCCCCCGGCCCGCACTCACCCGGGATCCTCCGCCGGCCTTCTCCGGCCCCTTCTCCCGGGTTCTGGGCCGCGGGTGCCGGGTTCTGGGCCCCGGGTGCGGGGTTCTGGGCCGCGGGTGCCGGGTTCTGGGCCCCGGGTGCGGGGTTCTGGGCCGCGGGTGCCGGGTTCTGGGCCGCGGGTGCCCGGTTCTGGGCCCCGGGTGCGGGGTTCTGGGCCCCGGGTGCGGGGTTCTGGGCCCCGGGTGCGGGGTTCTGGGCCCCGGGTGCCGGGTTCTGGGCCGCGGGTGCCGGGTTCTGGGCCCCGGGTGCCGGGTTCTGGGCCCCGGGTGCCGGGTTCTGGGCCCCGGGTGCGGGGTTCTGGGCCCCGGGTGCGGGGTTCTGGGCCGCGGGTGCGGGGTTCTGGGCCCCGGGTGCCGGGTTCTGGGTCCCGGGTTCTGGGCCGCCTCCCGCGCCGGGAAAATGAGTTTGTGCGGCGCTCCCTTCCCCCACCCTTCGACCTCGTACCACGTGCGCGCACTCTGACCCCGGAAGCAGTCGCGGGCCCCACGGAGCCGGAAGTGCGCAGACGGTGTTAGCGGCGGCGGACGGCGGCGGCGGGAGGTTCGGTTGTCGCCCGTTGGCCGCGAGGCGCCGCGTTCGGCGGCCGCCATTGCAGGTCAGGCCCCGGGCGGGGAGTGCGGGAGGCGGAGCGGAAGGGGCCCGGGAGGCGCGGGCCGGGGCTGCGGCGGGGAGGCGGGGAGGCGGGGGCCGGCGGCCCGGGCCGGGCGGCCGGCGCGGGAAGAATGGCGGGCTCGGGCGGCGGGAGGGGCCGGGCGGGGGCGGGGCGCGGCCGAGGCGCGGGGCCGCGCGGGCGGGAGCCGGGGCCGAGCGGCGGCACGTGCGGCGGGGCGGCGCAGGCCGCGTGATGGAGGCCCGGGGCGCCGCGGGGGAGGGGCGGGAGCCCCCGGCGGCGGGAAGCGCCGCGCAGCCGCCCCCACGGACAAAGTTCCGAGACCCGGCCTGCCGCGTGAGCGCCGACTCCCGAGGGGGAGGGGCCGGGCCCGACCGGAAGCGGATCGGAGCCCGGCACCGGCGCCGGGGCATGCCCGGAGCAGCCCCGGCCGGCCCGACCCCGGCCCGAGGCAGTCTGGCCGGACTACGGCCAGGCCCGTCTAACCTCCCCTCCCCCAAAGACCCTTTCTTACCTCGTCCCGAAACTACTGCGAACCGAACGTGGTGCCTAATAAATGGAATAATTGTAAGGAAAGCTCTTGGCGCATCTCAGCTGTTGAGGACGTTTCCAGAGAAAACCAAATAAGTACCGGGGCAGCTAGAGGGCACAGTGGACGGAGCGCGGACCCTGGACCCGGAGGAGGACCTGAGTTCAAATGTGACTTATTAGCGCATGACCTTGGGCAAGTTAGTTTACCTCTTTATCCCTCGAAAATGGAAAAAAAAAAGGATTAAATTCACTTGGTTCTTCCAGTCACAGTTCGATATTGAGTCAACAATAATTTGTTTTATATATATATATATATCAATTCAGAACTACAAAATTGGAGTGTTTTCTACCAGATTTGTATTCTAATCTAAGCCAAGATTTTTTATATCATGAAGTTTGTAGGGAAAGCTTTGGAAAGAGTTGAAAACATTGACTTTACAAATCATCGAAATTTAAAGCTGTTATTAGGGAAAGAGATACCTAAGAACAAAGGGAATGAAGGATTAGCATTCGAATAATTAAATAAATTAAGCAAAATAGCCACAAAGTAGTTCCTTTTTTAAAATTTTGGTTTTTGTAATTACACAAAACCCTTGTCTAGGTATTTTAAATAAATTGTTTTCTGACTTTGGGTATAGCCCCTTTTCCTCCAGGGCATTCTTATTAATTAACTTTGAGTGCCTGATAAGTCGTTTGTTTATTTTTGCAAGGCAGTGAGGTTAAGTGGCTTGCCCAAGGCCACACAGCCAGGAAATTATTAAGTGTCTGAGGCTGGATTTGAACTCTGATTCCAGAACGGGTGCTCTATTCACTGCACCACCTAGCTGTCCCTGATAAATTATTCTTGATGAATTTATCTACGTGGATCTCATTTTTATTTTTGAGTTCTCCGTTTAAAAAACAGGAATCTGAGGTTTATAAAGATTTAAGGATTTACCTAAAATCAAAGCCCACCAATAAACTGAACAATCCACCTTGTCCAAAGAAACAATGGACTGGATCCTTAATTTATGTAATAATGGAACCGTTTTCTATAATAGCTTCCTAAGGTTTTTCAAATGGAATTTCAAGTGCAATTTTCCAGGATTAACTATCAGGAAAGGTTTGGTATTTTGGCAACCAGGAAAAATAAGTACAACAGTCCTGATGGTTGCAAAGAATCTCCTCAAGTGATTGCATATATTCATATTCACATGTGATCTGATGTTTGAAAGTATAATTATGTAAAATAAGGCATAAAATAAAGTTAGGGAGAAATGTAAAGTATCATGTTTTCAAAAGTATCAAAGTTCATTGTCATTACCCTTACCCATATACCCCCAAATCTTTATTTCCTTTTTTAAAAAACAGCAGTTTCTACAACTGCCTTCTGTTAATACAATTTCATCTTACTAGAGCTAGATTTGAATGGGTTTAACTTTTTATAGCTGGTTCAGGGTCTAAAAACTAAGGTAGTCTTATCAAAACTGAATTGCCACTTTAATGATATTAGATTTATACTTCCTAATTACTTTTGTAGGGAAAAATCGATTGAAGTGGATTTCAGGAGCACTTCCATTGACCTGCTTTTAATTCAATTGCATAACAATGGACCTGTATGATTAGTACTTCAAATTTTACTTTGAAAGGTATCCTTGCTCTTTTCATCTACATTTCTGTATACATCAAATTTTAGAATTTCAAGACCAGTCTCTTAATTTTTCTAGATTGAATAATGTTTGAAATATATATAGTTTGGGATTTAGAAATCTTTTTGCCAATCACTAGTGTTCATTGTGAAGGCTATTTACCTGTATTCTATTCTCTATGCTTTTTCTTTAGCAGCAGAAATGTCTAAATAATACATTCCTCTTAACCTCCCTGACTAGAGGAACAGATCGAGTCCCTTTTGTTCCTCACCCCTCCCCGGTCATTCTATCCCAGATAATAAATGAGCCATAAGCTTGGTCTACCCAAACCCTGATGATTAAAATTTCTGTAGTCTTGAGGGATAGTCTTAGAATATATATCTTTGACAGCTAATTAAACATATCCTATTCTGGGAAATAGACTGTATATATACATAGAAATATTCCCGTGTTGGACATGGGACACAGTAACGTCTGTGCCCTGTTTTAGATTAGCTGGAATACCCAAGCCAAGTTTCAGCTTTTAGTATTAATTTTGCTGGAACAGCAAAAGAAGATATGCACTTTCAGACATTCTTCTGTGACAGTGGTAGATAGAAAGTAAAGGACTTGAGTGTTGTGCCAGAATGTACCCATCACAATACCACTTATCTTTCCAGTCATGAGCTAGTAAGGACCAAACATGTCTGCAGAATTGCACACTAGAATCTCAGTATGTTTACATGCTGCAATGTGTACTACCTATATAACCCTGACCAAGTCTTTAAATCTCTGAACCTCAGGTTTCTCATATGTTCAAGGAAAAATTTCTTAGATGATCTCAGAAATTAGAAATTCATTAAAAATGTTGCTTTTCTGGCCCTAAATCCTATGGTTCCTTTTGCTTTCTTTTGAATACAAATGTAATGTGAAGTTAGCCTTTCAGAACAGATGTTTGATTGATTTCTGTGCTATACATTCAGTGAAGTTGTTTTTAGTTGATAGTTAATAGATTGAAGTTCTTGTCTACCCCTTACCCTGATCCATTTAATGACTTCTGAGGAAATCACCAATGTTATCCCCTAATTAGCAATGGTTAGAAATTGTTTTTCTTGGGTTTCCATTCTTTGCCAAGAAGTTGAAGGGTATAGCACAAGGTGTGCTAATGTTATCTTAAATGCTTGTTCATAATCTAATTAAACATACACATTTGCCCATCAGGAACTGATTTTTGTCCCATTAGGACTCCATTGATACCCAAGAATTGCTGGTAGCCATATATTCTGAACCAGAATCTTGTCATATGGTCTGACAAAGACTAATTCACCATTTTTGTTAAGTAGTCAACTTTGAAATCAGTCCGGAACCAGAAATCTGAGAAATAGAATTGCCTTATGTGACTGCAAATATTAGCTCCTGCTTTTTGAATTGAAAAAACTAAGTAGAATTTTTAGGAGAAAGTTCTTTTGCATTACCTCCTGAGTACCCTGCTGTTTCTTTTCTGATTTAGGTAAAAAAAAAAAATCACATCGGTCATCTGGATGATGGAATAAATTAGAATCCTAACCCTAGAGTCAGAAAGACCTGGGTTCAAATTTGACTTCAAACACTAGCAGTGTGACTCTGGCTGAGCCATTTAATTTCTGCCTCAGTTTTCTCATTTGTAAAAATATTAGCACCACACAGGGTGGTACTGAGGATCAAATGACTTAACAGTTGAAAAGCTCCTTGTCACCAAAGCATACACAATATAAATTATTATTAACTACCTTTTATAAACATAGGTTTTGATTAATCCAGGAACTATAGGGAACTCATCCCCTTGTACCCCCCCCAAAAAAAGTAATTTACATGTAGACCTTCCAGCTGTTTAATCTGATTTTAATTTGTGACTAAATTTTTCCAATTTCCACAAATTTATTTGCATTTAGGGAGGTGAAATTCTCTGTAATTTATAGAAATGGGTTGGGGTGTTTTGGAAATAATTGCTTTTCAAACCTGGAAAGTTATTTTAGGACTGGCATTGCTATTTTCTTGTCTTTTAATTGCTTTAAAATCTCCTAATCCTATTGATTAACTGTCTCATAGTTTCCTTGGTTCCTCAGAAATTCTAGTTTTAGTTGAAGACCCAGTCTGATTCTCTAATGTGTTGTAGTGAAAAGAAAGATGGACTATGAATAACAGTGTCACCAGGGCAAACCATTTATCTTCTCAACCTCAGTTTTCTTTAAAAAAAATTTTTTTTCCCATTACATGTTTTCAGCATTCATCCATTTGCAGATTTATGAGTTCCACATTTTTCTACTTCACTCCCTTCTCCCCATGGCAGCCAATAATCTGGTAAAAGTTATACATTTATAATTGTGTTTTATATATTTCCATTTTAGTTATATTGGGAAAGAGGAATTGGAACTAAGAGGAACAACCCTGAGAAAGAAAAAAAAACTTTTATAAAAGAAATTTTAAAAAGTGAACATAATCTGTATGTTTGCTCTGCATTTAGACTCCTCCTCCATAGTGGGTATTAATTTTTTCTGGATGTGGATGTCATTTTCTGTAACTGGTCTCAGGATTGTCTTTGATCACTGAATTGTGTCCATCATAAGTTGATCCATCTCTCAATGCTGCCATTAATGTGTACAGTATTGTCCTGGTTCTGCCCACTTCTCTCAGCATCAGTTCATACAAGCCTTTTCAGGCTTTTTTCTAAGGCCTGATTGCTCATAATTTCTTATAGAATAATAGTATTCCATCACATGCATATGTTCAGCCATTCTCCAGTTGATGGGCATCCCCTCAATTCCCAATTTTTTGCCAATTACAAAAAAGAGCTCTTAAATATTTTTCCACATGTGAGTCTTTTCCTCTTTTTTGGTGTTTTTCTTGGGTTATAAATCTAGAGGTATTTATTGTTGGATCAGAAAGTATGTACAGTTTTAATGCCCTTTGGGCATAGTTCCAGATTGCTCTCTACAATATCACTCAGTTTTTCTATTGTATAGCAAGAAAATAATACTTAAAAACTACATGTTTTATAAGATGGTTATAAACCAAAGTAGCATTAGTAATTTTTCCCCATTATACTTTCATCTGATTCTTGTGTTAATGTCTACACCTAAAAATTCCTTCTTATGATGCTTTTACTCTCATGTTGTAACTTGAAATCTAATGAAATATCATGAGGTCTTGAATTTTATGTACTGCTTTCTCCTTAGTTGCATAAACATATGTCAAGATTTTAGAAGTTTAAATTTTTTTTAACTCTTCCAATATCAAGCCCAATAAGCAAATGAATCCCATGTGTGATGATCAGGACCTCCGCTTCAAAATATGTAGTTTATTCTCATTGTCATTTAAACTTTCTCTTGAACAGTATGCAAATTTGCCACAAGGTGACACTGTTGTATAAAACAAATCTCAGTATAAGTCCCTTTTCTGTTGGAAATAATATGATCCTTTAGATAGGGTGAGTGCCTAAAACATTCACCAGAAGGCACAGAATGATACCAAGGACATTTTCTTGGCTTAACTTTTGGTGGAGACCTTTTTTTGTTTCAAAATAATCTTTAGTGATTGGGCAGGGGAAGGAAGTTAATGTAAGTTTACATTGTGTCCCTGGAAAAAAGCAATGGGGAAATTGAAAAAAGTTAATCTGTTTGGCAAAGAAGAAAATATCAGAATGTCTTTATGTAAATTTTTCCCTTTCTTTTCTCAGCTTTTCTTCAGTTTGCTTTTCTGAGAGAAAAGGCTGATGGTGCAAATTGTGATTTCCAGGTGAGTGAATCCATCTTGATATCTTTTCTTCATTGTAGGGTAAATAGTTGGGGATGGATAAATTGGCTGTTTTTCTGGAAGAGCTAAGATCCCAGAGTGCATCTGCGCAGATCCTTGCATTTCAACCTTTAGTTCAGTGCCTAACACTACCCACTTGACAAATAAACTTAATCAAAAAAGAATGGCTGAGCCTTTTATGGGTGGTATACTGCCCATCCTTCACCCCTCAAAAATATTGTAACCACCAGCCCTTTGCTTGCAGTGCTGGGGCTGGAGGCTTGGCAGAATGGGTGCTGATGGAGCTACAGGGGGAGATCGAGGCTCGCTACAGCACTGGATTAGCCGGAAACCTCCTGGGAGACCTACATTACACCACCGAGGTGAGGGGGCTTTCCTTACCCTGCCTAACGCCTCAGAAAATCAAGCCACAGTATGGTGGCCCTCCCAGAATCCAGAGTGGGGACTGCCCTAAGGTTTGTTATGTGAGGTCTGGCTAATGTCCTCAGGAATCCAGTCACGCTCCTCCTCCCCTACCTCTGAAACATCAGAGAAGTTTTATTTTGGGGTAACTGGAGACATTATATTTCTAAAAAAATGGAAAATAGAATTTTCTTATGACTGGGCAATGCATAGGGGGAGGGTCAAAAGAGCTAAGGCAATGGAAGGACCTGAACAGGGTGATGGGGATGCTGAGCTTTATCTTGTCCCAAACCTCAGGTATCTTGTTTTGTTTTTGTTTTTGTTTTCCTTAAAGGGAATTCCTGTGCTGATTGTGGGGCATCATATCCTCTATGGGAAAATTATCCAACTGGAGAAGCCATTTGCTGTCCTGGTAAAAAGTGGTTCTGAGGAACCGGAATGTGATGAAAGTGGCAGACGTACAGCAACTCGGTACCTAGCAAAAGCACTGATAAAGAGCAAGATTCTCTTCAAAACTCGCCCTAAACCCATCATCACCAACGTTCCCAAGAAAGTATGAAAGAACCAAGGATTTTTTCCAGAGAGCGGCCAACTCCCTGGACTCGTGCCCCATTTCCACCCCGAGGACGGATAGACAGCTCCCTGGGCTCACCAATGGCTCCTGTTTTGAATGCAGGCAACACAATGGGGGTAAACCCTGATCCTTTTCTTTTAGCCAGCGTTCTTGGTGGAAATCTGACTCGATTCCCAACTGGCCCTCTTGCCAGAAATCCAGCTCCTTTCCCAAAGCCATCTGGCTCATTGGCCTCATGTCCGCCTTCCTTCCCAGCTGGTGCCCGAGACTCAAATGTGGTTCCTTTTCCAAGGGGGATGAATCCTCCAAGCACAACCTCAGTACCTTTTCCAAGGTCAGGTGGCCCACTTGGCTCAGGTCTAAACCCTAGAGCAGGCATTGCCACTGGTACAGGTCCTATGTCTAACCCTAGGCCAGGTGGACTCACGGGTACAGGTCCTATGTCTAACCCTAGGCCAGGTGGACTCACGGGCACAGGTCCTATGCCTAACCCTAGGCCAGGTGGACCCACAGGCCCAGGTCCTATGTCCAACCCTAGGCCAGGTGGACTCACAGGCCCAGGTCCTATGTCTAACCCTAGACCAGGTGGACCCACTAACACAGGTCCTATGTCTAACCCAAGGGCAAGTGGTCTTCTGGGTGCAGGTCTTGACCCCAGAGCAGGTGGTCTGGGCTCTGGTCCTGGACCTGACCTGAGAACAGGGGGTTCTCTAGGCACAGGTCTTGGCCCAAACCTAAGGACAGGTGGCCTTATGGGGACAGGCTCTGGTCCTGACCCTAGAGGAAGTGGGTTCTTGGGTTCTGCTGGTCCTGGTCCCAATTCTAGAATGAGTGGCATGGGCACAGGCAGCCTGGGTGCAGGTGGCCTGGGAGCAGGTGGCCTGGGAGCAAGCGGCCTGGGAGCAGGCAGTGTTGGCACCAGCAGTGTTGGTGCAGGTGGCCTGGGAACCAGTGGCCTCGGCGCAGGTGGCCTGGGAACTGGCAGCCTAGGTGCAGGTGGCTTGGGAGCCGGTGGCCTGGGTGCAAGTGGCCTAGGAGCTGGAGGCCTGGGTGCAGGTGGCCTGGGAGCTGGCGGACTAGGAGCTGGTGGACTAGGAGCCAGCGGAGTGGGAGCCGGTGGCCTGGGAGCCGGCGGGGTAGGAGCCAGTGGCCTGGGCTCTGGTGGCTTGGGAGCTGGTGGCCTGGGTGCTGGCGGCCTGGGCTCCAGTGGCCTGGGTGCAGGAGGCCTGAGTACAGGCCCAGGTCCAGGCCCAGGTCTCAACCTAAGAACAAGTGGTTTCTCTAACACAGGGCATATCCCAGATCCAAGGGCAAGTGGATTTCTGGGCACAGGCCTTGGTCCTAACTCTAGAGTTAGTCTAGGCACAGGTCCTGGTCCTAACCCAAGAGCAGGTGCCCCGGGACCAGGCCCTGGTCTAAACCCAAGAGTAGGTCTGGGAACAGGCCAGGGCCCAAATCTGGATCCCAGGGCAGGTGGTCTCTTGGGATCAGGAGCTGGTCCCAATTTGAGAGCTGCTGGTATCATAGGCACAGGATCTGGTCTTGATTTGAGAGCGTCCGGATCTCTAGGTATGGATCTTGCTCCCATTTTGAGGGCAGCTGGCCTCCTTGGAGCAAATTCAGCCCCTTTCTCGCAGTCATCTGGAAATATGGGTCCAAATCCATCTTCTATGACAAGAGCAACAGGTCCTATAGGCCCAAACTCGGGTCCTGGTTCTAGGATGGTGGGCCTTCCAGGTCCAAGTTCCTCTCCTATGCCCAGGGCTGCTGGCCCCCTAGGTCCTAATTCAACTCCTTTCTCAAGGCCAACAGGCCCCTTAGGTGTAAATTCAACTCCCTTTCCAAGGGGGACAAATCCTGCAGGCTTGAACCCAGCTACATTTTCCCAGTCCACCAGCTCAAACCAATCTACCTTTCCACGTTCCACTGGTCTTCAGGCATCCAGTACTGCAATTTTTCCACGGTCATCTGGCCCCCTGGGCCCAAATCCAGCTAACTTCCCGAGATCAGCTGGACTGCAAGGCCCAAGTCCAGCTACTTTCCCAAGATCCAGTGGCCCACTAGGTCCTAGTCAAGTCTCTTTCCCAAGGTCTGCTGCTGGTTCACTGGGTCCCACACCAGCAAGTGCCCCAGGCTTAAACCCAGCTCCTTTTCCAAGACCATCCGGTGGTCCCCTGGGTATAAATCCATCTTTTTCTAGGGTCAACGGCCCCATATTAAAGACTGTGGTACCATTTCCCAGGAGCGGAGGAAGCCTTTCAGGCCCTGGTCCAACTTTTCCTAGACCAGGAGGCCCATTGGCTGCAATGTACTCAAATGGAATGCTGCCGCCCTAGACCACCTCCCTCCCGCCTAGGCTACATTGGCTGCAAGGCACCACAGCTCTGGGCAGGATGGAGAGAGTTGTGTCCTGAAGGCCACGGTGAGGCTCGACTTGATGGCCATTTCTTTTCCACGGCTTATTTCTCCAATGAAGATGGAGTCTTCACTTTGTGAGACAAGGACTCTGGCAGGCATGCTCAACCCTAAGGATGGGGGAAAAGACTCCCGGGGTCCTGTAGCCTGTGGTGCTTTCTCACTGCTTTGTGCCGAGTTCTCTTTCTTACTCATTTCTTGGATTGTTCTCCTGGACTTTTCCTCAGGGATGCATAGGCCTGCCAGTCCCAGCTCATTCTGTACCACCATCTTCCCTACCAGAGAATCCCATGTAGCTGCTTTTGTTCATTGTGTTCCAGTTTCAAACATTACTCAGTAACTTTGTATAGAGCAGCTCTGACTGGATAGTGCTTTTCAGTTCTAAGTAAAGCTTATTTCTTTTATGTCACAAACTGGACATTGGCCACCTCTGGAATTCACAGGAGGCCAAAGTTGTGAAGCAGCTTCTCGCCTGCCCTTCTCGCTACTGTTACTCCCAATCAAAGAACCTCAAGATTTTGAATTGATGTTGGCTCTGGGACCTGGGGGTGGGGGAATGGGAAGATGGGAGGCAAGGGGGGGAGGGGAATAATCACTGCTTTTCAGCCTGATATGAAGGCATTGTTGGTGTTTCATTCTACAATATATCATTTCTTACTGTTTCTTTAATAAATGGGATGGGAGGTTGCTGATTTTGAGCCCATTTTGTTACCTGGCCCAGGGGGAAGGAACCTCACACCCATGAATTTTAATGTTTTAGCTCAAGTTGGCCAAGAGCCTACCTTCTTTTCTGTGTAGCTTGTCTAGCTTCTTTTGCTGCAGGAATCGGAAAGCTTCAGTTTGTCTTCACAGCTGGAGCTTTCTTACTGATAATTTATCAAGGATTTTGACCCGAATTACCACCTGAGGTCCCATTTGTACATAACATCTTTAATGTTGTTCTGGGCTAAGTGCACAATCACCTTTGGACAGTTTTGTCAGTTAAATTGACTGAGTTTCTGTTGGAAATTATCTGGGAAAATGGTTGGATGGCAAATAAACCAGAAAGATGGAAGTTAAATTTCAATTCTTATTCACTTAAAGACTCAAACAGTGTCAAGCACAGCGAACCTTTGTAGATTACAGTCATGTCATGTGATGTATTGAACCGTGTATTCACTGGCATGCCTGTCTTGTAGCCCTATCTTGTTTTCCAGGTTTGGGTCTTCCTGGTAGATATCTACATTTTTACATTGAGTAACACAGGGAACGAGAGCTAAAGAAACAAGACCGCTGTTCTGTGCAAATTTTATTTTGACAAATACATCAGTATAAAAATTTTGACCTTTCTAAAAAGTGAAAAAAATGCAGGTAAAAAATAAATACATTTACAAATCATTGTAGAAATAAGTAAATATAAAAGATCAGAAAAACCCTAAATTCCTCATTAAAATGGGATTTGAGAGAAAAACCAAATGTTTTCATTAATATATAAAGTCTCTTCCCTTGCCTGAAGTAGGGATACAGCAGATGATGTTTGGTTTTGTGTGTTTTACAGAAAATATAAAAAAATAACTTATAAAAACCAGTTGAGGTTGAAAGTTGTGAGCCTACTTATCTGCCTCTGCTCCTTTTCTATCTGGGAGTCTGGTAACAGTAGCAGGATTAGAGAAGTCTAATGGTAAGACAGCTAGGAAAGATGTTCCTTAACCATCTCACTTGAAGTTAAATTGAGAAAAGTAAGCCCTTAGTTAAGTCTGAACCTTGCATTGGCTGGCTAGATTTTCTCCATTAAATAGAACTCAAAATAGTTGGCTTCTTAGCTAGGAAAAGCTCAGAAGGAACTAGAGACATTACCTCTGGCCTCTTCCTCATCTTTGATGGTCTGGCCTGGTATTAGTAGTGCCTTCCAGGAAGTATAGGGTCTCTGTTATGCAGTGATTGCTGGCAGCACCCAGAAGACAGGCATTTGAAAAGCACCATAATTTGACCTGGTTGCCATTGGATGGAGCACATTTCGTTCCTTGCAGAAAGTAGCAGGTGTTCTATAGACTTTTTCCTAATCATTTTCCTTTTGATTGTTAGTTACTGGTGCAGTAGTGCAGATTAAGGTCATCGCCACCGTCTCACTAAACATTGATAGTCAAGCCAGATGAATTAAATGTCCACATTAAGAATTGAGATATGATTATTGATGAAATGTTGGCAAGAGATGGGACAAGAACCTTAGGAACTAGGGAAACCCCATTTCCTAATTTTTGTGTGACCCAGAAATAATGCAAAGCAAATTAAAAAGCTGACAATTTTGAAACTTTGTTGCAAGAAAGCTGAAAATATTCCCTGGGGAATAGGATGAAACCCACATTTGGGCATAAGTGACAACTAAGAGACAAGAATTGCACCTGTAAGCTAATCAGTTGATTGTAGAATCTAGGTTGTGGCACAGACAAAAGACTGAATTACACATAAAAGACTAGCTTGCTGGCATCAACCTGAAATTCAAGTCTTAAGATTCATAAGCATGCCCTTTGTCACCCCAAAGAGTTAACTACCTGTCTCAGGCACCTCTTTGAGACCTCTGGCAACAATGTTGAATTAGAGGAGTGGTTATTCAGCTAGAAATTGTGACCTCTGATGGATCTAAAATATTCTCATAAATCCCAAGCTTTAAATTATAATTTCTGAAGCTCTGGCATTTGGAAAAAGCAAAGAATGGTGGTTGTCATGGTCTCCAAACTCATCTTTGGGCTCGAGTAAAGGAAATTAAGGTGCCTACATCCTACCTTTCCAAGGTTGTTTGGTTACTGGCCAAAACAGACCAGCTGATGAGATCTGTGACCCTGACAACAAGCAACAGCAGCTCTTAGACCATTCCTAATCCCAAACTCCATCCATTGCATTCCTATAGTTCATTGTGGCCTTGTAGCATATTAAAACAACGGAAGTGACTGACATGTACCTTCTACCTGGTATAACAGTGGAAGCTTTTAGTCCCTGCTGGTTTGGTTCACTTTCACCATCCTCAGGCCTGTTCCCTGATGCCCAGAGGCCAGCCTACTTAGGACAATCTTATCAATCTGGTGACTGGAAATGTAGGCAGTGACCCCGCTGGGTTTGCTTTCAGGCAGAACTAGTATAATGCACCAAGAAGCTGCTACGTGGAGGCCATCCTTCAATGTGCTTATGGTACACAGTGCTCTGGATTACTCCAGGGCCTCAGGGAAAGGAAACAATCTCCAGAGTCCATTGTCAGTAGGCAGAGGCAGAAAGTCTAGAAACATGGGACGCTGGCCTCGGTCTCCAAGGAATCTGGTGATAGTTTCATTTGAATCCATGATCTATGTAATAGGATGGTTGCTCCAGGCCACCCTGCAGGTCAAACTCCTTTGCACTGAAACTTGTCCTTTGGACAACAGTTAAGAAAATAAGGACACAGTACTCCCTCCCACCCGCCCTCCCGACCCATTTCCTTTTCTCAAAGTGGTAGTCAAGTTTAACTTGACTTACCCTTCCCCTCCCTGGCCCATTGCACTTTTCCCGCATTGCTCAAAGAGCTGCCCTTGCTGGTCACACCTCAGCAAATGCCAAGCTGTATTGCTCAGGCTTTCTTCCACAACGTCGGGCAATGATGGCCAAGTACAGCATGAGGAGTGCTATCCAATAGCAGGCATATAAGATGGCCCCAGATACTAGAAAGGCCAGCTCTGTCTCACTGAATAAGTCCTGGGAATAAGCTGTGTAGGCCAGCCCTCCCAGAAGGACTGCTACCCAAATGGACACAGGGATGAGGCCAATAAAGTTCACAACAATAGTTTTTCGGCCTGAAGTGCCCCACCCAGATTTGTTGATGGTGGCAATGGCAAAGATCTTGGCTGGCAGGAGGCTGGACATGTAAAGGAGAGAGTAAAGGGACATGAATATCATTTCTGCATTGCCCCGAAGAAAGCAAGCATAAGTAGCTTTGATGATGCCCACAAGCTGCACCGTTAGCAAGAAGAGAAGGATGTTCCAGACACGGCCCCGATAGAACAACTGGATGACCGTAGCAATAAGAAAGAAGGGAAAGAAACCTGTCACTACGGACTCGTAGGTCATCCAGAGGTGGTGCTTATGGAACCACAGGGAATTGTAGAGCCACTCCCGGAAGTAAGACTTGCTCCAGCGGGTCTGTTGGTTGAGCCAACGGAGGTACTTTGTAGGTGTCTCTGTGAGGCACTTTGAGCGTGCGGTATATTTAGTCTGGTAGCCAAGGCTCAAAACTCGATTGGTAAGGTGCCGGTCATCTCCAAAGCTACACTTGCTGCCCAGAAATTTCTGGTGGTACCAATTTTCCAGGAATTGCTGAAGAAGGCTGTTCCGATACATGCCTAAGGGCCCACTTATGCACTGAACGCACCCAAAATAGGACTGGCAGGCCCTTTCCACATTAAAGGCCATCCAGTATCGTACACTACTCAAGAAGGAGATCCAGGAGTCATATTTGTTGAGGATCTAAAAAGAAATGAGAGAACTCTTGTTAGCTTACATGCATTCTCCATTTCTCGGTCAACTAGAGGCAACAGACAAAAACATCTGGTTCTTTCTGGCATTCCTGGGTTTTTCTAATCTAAAGCACCTCTAAATCTTTGTGCTACATAGAACAGTATAGGGAATAAAGGAGACGTTGCTGAAGAGCTACTCTGGTTCTTCAAGGAAAATTCCAGCTTCCAGTTCTTTGCTGGCTAGTGAAGAAAAACTTGAGGATGGCATCCAGTTCCAACTCCACCTGCTATTTGCCACTCTGCTTACTGGCTTCAAACTTAGTCATCATATTATCGACTGGTAAAAGCCAGCACCTTGTTTTGAGGAGATAATAAATGATAGTCATAACAGACTGTTAAAGTAAATTGTTTCTAGGGAACCTAGAATGTGCTCTCCCTCCTCATCTCTGCCACCTGGCTTCCCTGACTTCAAATTCCAGTTAAAATCCCCCTTTCTGCAGCAAGCCTTTCCTAGTTGCCCCTAATCCTTGTGCCTTCTACAAATTATCTGCCTTTATTCTGGATCTCTTTTGCTTGCACAGAGTATTTTACATGTCTCTCGTCCCCTATTAGAACACATGGGACTACAGTCTTGTCTTTTATAAACTCCCCAGGCCTTAAGGGAAGTATTTGGCACATGATAGTTGCTTCCTGAGGCACCAACAATGTTCTGCCCAAGACGCTTCTCTTGGCTTTTCTCAACACATGGTACCTCTTAGAAGAGAATCTGGACTGAATGGGGGATCCTTAGAATTCTTTAGTCCACAAAGGGAATCCCCCAAAGAGAATGTCTGAGTTTCTGGAAGAGTTGCCCAAGGAGAGGAGATTCTCACATCTTAAAAAATAACCACTGACCTCCTCAGAAGACCCGATTGTCAAGTAGTGCAACCATTCCCCGTTGGAATCCTTAAGTCTTGTCTATCCACAGCTACCCAAGTTAGCCACACAACCCCGAGCCCAGGGCTTCACTCTGGCCACATCAAATGAAAAATAAGATATGCCAAGAGGGCATCCCTCAGAAATCCCTAAATATGTCTTACTTGGACATCTCCCCCGACTCCACCCACTCGGGGATCCTCCTCCAGAACTTGAAGCATTTCCACAGTACATGCTGGATCCAGCACTGTGTCAGAGTCGCACACCTGATGGAATAAGCACACGGTCAGCACCTCTTGGGCCTGGGCCCCAGGCAGGCCCTTTGGTCATTTACCATACTTCTCTGCAACACTCTTCCACCCTCCCTGCTGTACCATTTGGCAATGGGGTGAGAGATAGGTTAAGGAAGGATTCTAGGTCTCATTGGCAATATCTGGTTTTAAATTATTTACCTGATGCCATGAACAAAGAGATCTAAGCCAAATGTAAAGAATGTGGTGAGGTAGTCACCATGTGGGGAAAGAAGGTCATTAGGATTTGGGCTCTAGGTTACACACTAAACAGGCCTACAGTGAGGAGCCCTCTTTATGGCTACTGGGTAAGAACCTCGAAGGTGAGGGGAAAATACTCAGCATGAGAGGCGGCTTTCTCTGTAAAACAGCCCCTTCATTGGGCAGCTAGGTGGCGCAGTGGATAAAGCACTGGCCCTGGAGTCAGGAATACCTGAGTTCAAATGTGGCCTCAGACACTTAATAACCTAGCTGCGTGGCCTTGGGAAGCCACTTAACCCTATTGCCTTGCAAAAACCTAACCCCCCCCCAAAAAAAAAACCCAGCCCCTTTATGTCCAAAATTTTATTTTATTTTTGGAGGGGGGGAACCAGGTGTCTAGGAAGAGATCGTGTGACAAACAGTGACTGTCCAGTCCACTTCTCAGATTTCCAAGGAAACCGTCTTTGTCATATCACCTCCCGTAGGGCCTAATATTTCTATACCAGGAGCTTACAAAAAGGGATGTTCAATAAGTTTGGCAGTTCAGATAGGTCCAATCACAAGCGGCTAGAGCAACTTAGAGCAGGATATAAGAGGTTATAGCTACCAAAGCCAATTCCCAAACCATAGTGTCTGCATGTGAGCTCAGAGCTTCAAAGAAACCAAGACCTATTGAAGAAAGGCCCTGAAGGAGGTGATGGCTCTCAGGTGTCAGGGGCTTAGCAGGAAATGCCTAAATCCTTGAGACCTGTCAGGCCAGCCCAGTGTTCTTTTAGGTTTTTCCAGACCAAAAAATAAAAGATAGCTGTGTAATTTGTAGTCCTAGGAATAATTTGATGCTGATGAGACCAAATCCAAAGATTATTTTTACCACACATACTCTTTTGCCTTTTATTCTTGGATTCCACTTCTTAGAATCCTGTGATTGGGCGGCATGCCAGAACCACTTGAAGGGCAGCTGCCATAGCCTTCTCTTGTTATTTCTAAACTGTGCCTATGACTGAAACCCACGAACCTTATCTTGAGAAGTTAAATTGAGATTATTATCTAAAACTAAAAGCATCTATTAAATGATAACTGTGGGTAAAGCATTCCCAAAGCAGAGTTCTCCCAAGAAGCTCACATTCTTAATGGGAGAGGGAATGCAGGGGAAGGTTTCACCTGTAAACCAGACAGAAAAGACCTGTAGTCATAGGACCCCTTGGGTTAGAGAAGACTTGGCAATGGCCACTTAATCTAATTCATTTCTAGAAGCCAAAGTATAAGATCATCATCCTTCACCCTTAGGGTCTCGGCTACCTGTGCCTCTCCCAACTTCCATCAGGTCCACGTTCTTAGGACCAGAGACCAGTCTTCACACTTCACACTTAGTTTCTACAGAAGCAGAAGGGCACAGTTTGAAATAAGAGAATTCACTGACAGATCTTGAATTTCAAACCAGAATGGAAAAAAATTTACCTAGAGATACATTTTTAAAATTTCACTTCCTTAAACATTAATATTAACTAACATTTATATTGTATTTGCTGTGGGTCAGATAGTGTGCTAAGCATTTCACAATTATTATCTCATATGATCCACATACGACCTAGGAAGTAGATGCTGTTATTATCCCTGTTTTACAGATGAAATTGAGGCAAAGAGAAGTGACTTGCACAGGGTCACCCAGTTAGGAAGCACCCGAGGCATATTTGAGCTGTCATGTGCTATGTCCAGAAACATGAGTGACTAGAGCATACCCTGAATAAAAAACTTGCACTAGAGACACTGGCATACGTTAAATAGCCCAAGAGTGGCTTGTTGGAACTACAAGTCCTCTATGGCTCATTCAGAATAAAAGGAGAGGGGCAGCTAGGTGGCGCAGTGCATAGAGCACTGGCCCTGGAGTCAGGAGGACCTGAGTTCAAATCCAGCCTCAGACACTTAATAATTACCTAGCTGTGTGGCCTTGGGAAGCCACTTAACCCCACTGCCTTGCCCCTAAAAACTTAAAAATGATGGCAGAATAAAAGGAGAGTCTGGGTAATCCACAAATGGAACAATCCAAAACATGCTCACAACCTCAATTCCAGAGGAATCTCCCAAACTAATAAGAGGTTCCCAGATTTTTCCTCTCTGAACTCTGATACCTTGAAGAATTCATTCATTCCTACTTTCTTCTTTATTCTATTTCAAACAATTTCCTACTGTCAACTTTCCTAAAAGGATTTATTCCTGGATCAATAAAGATACCAAGGTAAGAAGCAGCTTTTCTGAACTTCAGAGGTTACGGTGTGATTCTCTCCCCCTCTGGGAAGAGACAGGAATTGAAATCTTGGGCGAGGCAGAAGGATGCACCTGTTTCAAATCCTGCGTGATATACATCACATCCACAACTCATCAGAAGCAATTATCCTTTGCTGTTTCTGCCTTCAGGCAGTTATCCCACAGCAATAAAAATGGAAGGAAAATAAGCACCTGGGACACAGCCACTCATTGACCCAACAAAACACACAGGAAACAAGATTTCTTTTTAACTAGTTTTCTTTTAGGAATTGGAGGCCTCAAAGAGGAAGTGGCGTGTGGGCGCAAGAATAACATGGATCAGTTATATTTCTAAAGAAACCTGCAACCAAAGCAGCACGGTTCTATTTGAAATTCTGGATTCCTGGGCCGGGGGGTGGGGGGGAGGAAGAGCAGTATGAAAAATTCTAACGTGAACTTTTCCAAACCCAACTTCCCTTTCGGAAAGGCAAGGTTTAAACCCCAAAACAGAGAAACTGGAGACTTGTGAATAGTTCATTTGCATTTAGCAAATATTTACTAAAGACCCACCAGATGATCCGATGTCAGCCCTTACATCTCTTAGATAGGATAACTTAATTAATTTTATAAAAACAGATCCTTGGTGGAGCCCTTCCTTTAGTGAACATGTGCATTATCTAAAACTCTGAATTAATAACACCCTCGATCAGTAAATAGTGAGTCCACCAAAACGACCAGGATAGTGCCATGACATTAAGTTCCAGAGTGATCTCTTCAGCCTCAGCTTCCCCAAGTGTAAAGGAGTATTCTCCCCATTTCATAGGGAAACACTGGACATTTCCCCACTATTCTTTACCCATTACTAACTGGGAATGGGACCACAATGGATTACCTTCTGAGCAAAGGTCTCCTAGGGGAGACCTTACAGACATTATTGGGGGAAGAATGGTGGTTTTGGAGTCAGAGGATCTGGATTTAAATTCTGTCCCTGCAATTTATTAACATTTGTTAGGTTTCTACTGTGTGCCAGACCCTGGGAAGTCACACTTAGCCTGTCCTGGGAGGGAGTTGGCCCAGGTATTATCTAAACTTCCCTCCAGCTCTAGCTTCTGTGAGCCTCTGGCCAGACCATTTAGAGGCACAGGGACATTGAGCCCAAAGCCAGGAGGTCCTGAGTTCAAATCCTGCTCCACACATTTACTTAGTGTCAGACTTAGTGTGGCCACCTTTGGCTTAGTGCACCACATTCAGGGTTCCCAAACTTCAGCAATCCACTAGCCTTGGTTTCTAAAGCAGCAGGAACCAATAAATCCAGGGCAGGAGGTAGAGGCTCAGAATGGTAAGGAATTAAGTGAACGTTAGATGATTATGTCCTGGGGAACTAACTTGGTGAAGGGCTGAATCCTGAAGTAGCACGACGGTGAAGCTAAGAAAGAGTTGGGTTGGGATCCTGGAAGGCAAGTTCAAACCCAGTGTGCCTCTGGGTAAATCACTGAACCTTTCTGTCTCAGTTTCTTCAACCATAAAATGAGGACAATAATAGCACCTACTTTCCAGGGTTTTAAGAATCAAATAAAATAATATTGTAAAGCTCTCCCAGTCTGTAATAGATGCTCTAGAAATGCTTATTCCCCTTCCAACCTTCATTTGTTGGGTAACTCCTCCAGGTTTCCCTCCCCTTTCCCCCAATCAGCCAAATTGATTTTGGGGTTTCCTCCCGACTGCTCACATACCTGAATGTAATCCACAGAGTCGCCGAGGGCTTTGAAGGCTGTGTACATCACCTCTCGCTTGCCACCCCACTTCTGCATGATACAGGAGAAGGTGCTGCCTCGAACCACTTCCTGGACACGGCCCATCCCCTCCTTCAGACTGTCCTCTGACTCGCCCTCTCCCACATCGTGGAAGTTGCTCTGCCAGATGAAGTAGCCTGTCTGTTCCGAGCCCAGCACCTCATGGAAGATGTCCAGCATGTAAGTGTCCTCCTGCCTATTGCCATCCACCACCATCACCACCTTCAGGTTGGGGAAGGAGATGCGCTGGGCAGACCGGAGGCACTTGCGCAGGTAATCTGGGTCCTCCTGGTAGGCAGCAATGCAGAGAGCAACAGATGGGGTCAGCTTCAGGGGCTGCCCTCCTCGCTGCATGCGCCGATGCTCCAAGAAGGCAAAAAGGCTCTGGATGAGGAGGTGCAGGCCCAGAATGGCACCGTACAGGCCAAAGGAGAGGTAGTGTTTCTCTGTGTGGATGAACTGGTAGCCAGTCACGTATGCAGCCAGGATTCCCCCTAGGACAGCCAGGGCAAAGAAGCTGGTGCCCACTACTCGCAGGGCTGTGCTCAGGTGGACGGGCATCTGTCCAAAGAGAAAGGAAGGGTAAAAAAAGTCAACTTTTTTTTCCAAGTTTGAATCTACCATAGGCTGGAAGTGCAAGAGCCCTTCACGGGCCAGATTCCATGACTGATTGGCATGGGAGCTTTGCCCTGCTCTGCTTCCTATCAATGTAGGTTCACCCCACCTTAGGCAGCCTGCTGCCCCCCCACTTCTGGGCATTCACTGAGTTGGTGCCAGACTTAGCGTGGGCACCTTTGGCTTAGTGCACCATAGCTCAGGGCTCCCAAACTTCAGCAATCCACTAGCCTTGGCCTCCCCAGCAGCAGGAATTACAGGTGTGCCCTGCCAGGACAAACAGAAAGTACCCACTGGGTGCCAGGCTGTGCATTAAACTCCGGTGATACAAAAATCACTGCCCTGAAAGAACTCCCCTTCTCACAATGGAGACAACAAGCAGCTAAGTGTATAGGCAAATATAGACAGCATCAATGGAAGGTGATGTCAGCAGGAAGAAGGCATTGCCAGGGGAGAAGGTGGCCAAGGAAGGGCCTCTTGGAAGTGGTGTAGCCACTGCATGGGGAGCTCTGGCTAAACAGTAGTTGAAGGCAAGATGAAAAACAACACGATGAGCCTACTCTCTACCCTACAACTTAGTGAAGAACCTTCCTTTCATGAGCATCAGCATTATGTCCCATTCCTAAGAAATAGAACTGATGACTATTGTTCGTACAGGTGGAGGCGAGGTCTCCACAAAGATGTAAGGCAGCCAATGTTCCAACATCAGAATGGGCAGCGGGGAACTGGAAACCACCGTGGGAGGGCAACCCCTGGGTTGTCTTCCAGCTGAAAGGGAAGATGTTTGAGTAGAAACAATGAAGGAACCCCTGGTGCCCAGGACCCCTAAACAACAAGATGCACGTGACAGGAATGAGTGTTTCTGGCAGGCTGGGGTAGGTGAAAAGAGACAGGGAACACGAGGAGAGCTTCTTCAAGCCACTCTACTCCAGTGCCCATCTTACCTGGGGAAGAATGAGCCTCTCCATTAGTGGGAGTGGGGAGAAGAGTGAAATACTGTGCCCCGAGGAAGTCTGCTAGCAAGCTCTGGGGAGGGCAGCTAGGTGGCGCAGTAGAGAAAGCACTGGCCTTGGAATCAGAAGGATAGGAGTTCTAATCCAGCCTCAGACACTTGACACTAGCTGTATGACCTTGGGCAAGCCGCTTCCAGGGCCATCTCCAGTCATCCTGATTTGTATCTGGCTACTGGAGAAGAAAGTGAGTCTGGTGACTTAACACAGCTGTGCTTGTCATAGTATCACCACGGTCTCCTTCAAGAATGAAAAACATCCAGCTCTGGGGGCACAGGGACAGGCAAAACAAGGTCCCTGACTCCCTCCAGGAGGCTCACAGTCTAGTGGCAGAGATAACACGTAAAAGAACCATGGACAAACCAGCTACATCCAAGATAAACTGGAGATGGTCTACCAAAGGAAGGCCCTAGAATTAAGAGGGATCAGGAAGGGGGGATTTTAGTTAGGATCCTTTGGATAAGGAAGGGAGAGAACAACTGACTCCATTTCTCACAGGCGAGAATGATGGGTAGAAAGGACAGTTCTAGGGGTTAGGGTACCTTGGGATCTGGTAGGGCGCACAGTGGCAAATGGGTGGGAGAAGAGAAGGGGAGAGAAAAACAGAAGGGTAATAAAGGACAAAAATTAAATGTGCGAAAGTTTCTCTGCCCTTTCACCCTTCCTTTTCCTGACAAGGGGGGGGGGGGGGGGGTTGAGGCAAGGCAGGGAAAGTAAACAGGAAAACAGTCCAAGGGAGGGGAGGAGGAAATGGATGCTGAGGGCAAGGAGAAGGTGAGCTGTGTATAAAGCCCAGAAGGAAGCCAGGCAGGGGAACTGCAAGGACACACAGGGTTGCTGCTGCTGCCACCACTGCAGCGGGAGGGAGAGCGAAGCTGGCAGATCCTGGTGCCAGCTCTGAGTTTCCTATAAAAACCAACATGCCCCTAACTTGTGGCCCGCCCCATCCTGGCATCCCCAGAGGAGCCTGAGTGAACAAGCACGACACCGGCCCCTTCCCACTCCTCAATTCTGAGCAGGCCAGCCTCTTGGCTCAGCTCATTGCTCCCTGTACAAGGAGCTTGGGACCTGGAGATTTATAGTCTCCTCCCACCGCCACCCCCCATGACACCAGACAGACCAACCCCCCCCCCCCCCCAGTAGTCTATTTCTAACTTGTGTTTGCTCCAAAACTGATCCTTCTCCTGGGAAATCCTCAGCTCATCACCTTCTGGAGAGGAAGCTGCAGTCACAGGAGCTATCTGACCAAACCACCAGCCTCAGGGACTCACTGGGTGGCCCACCCACCCACCCATGGGCCACTCACTAACTCCCCAAGCAGCCCCCTCCAGCCACTTCTAGAAAGGCAAGACAGATTCTTTTCTCTCCTGTTCTCCCATCCATTAAGAAATAGCTTCCTTTCCTCACTAGCTGTGTGACCTTGGGTAAGTCACTTAACCCTATTGCCCAGAGAGAGAGAGAGAGAGAGAGAGAGAGAGAGAGAGAGAGAGAGGAGGGAGGGAGAGAGAGACAGAGAAAGAAAGAAGAAATGGCTTCATCTAAGAATTCCGAGTCTCTGAGACTTCTGCATTCCCACACTCCCAAGGAGGTGATTACTGTACTTTCCCCTCCACTCCAAATCCCTACTAGAAAGTAAGGGGCTCTGCCCATCCCCCTAACACTTTCCATGCTTTCTTTCTTCTGCGGGGCAAGGGGTCTCCCCAGTCTCTTACCTGCGGCAAGGAAACGTGCCCCCCCCACAGCCCGAGGAAGCCCCGCCATCCAGTGCCTAACAAAACCAGTGCCGAAGTCCTGCCCTTGGGGCGATGGCAGGCTCAGGGCACGGCCCCTCCTCCGGAGAGCCGGTGCCCGCATGCTCACCCCAGGAACCTTCCTTGGCGGACACTCGGGGCGGACCCCTACAATGCCGCCGAGGGCCCGGGGCTGGGAGGGCCCCATCCGCCCTGGGAGGAGGCCCTGCGGGGCCCCCGCAGCTTCCCCCGCCCTGGGGGGCCGGAGCAGCCCCCCCCCAAAGAAAGGGTCGGGGAAGGAGGAAGCACAAAACCCAGGCCCCTCACCCCCCTTCCCAAGTGGTAAGATGCGAACAAAGGCGGCACCTTCGAGGGCTCCCAGGACCCCCCCCCCCTCAGGGCCGGCCCCGGCGGGCGAGGGCGCCCCGACCAGGCTCGGCGGCTGCCCAGAGTTGGGGCCAAGCCCCGCAGCCCCCGGCCCCGGCAGCCCCGCACTCTCGCAGCCCCGCAGCCCCCCGGCCCCAGCCCCGGTCCCGGCAGCCCCGCAGCCCCGCAGCCCCCCGGCCCCGGCAGCCCCTCAGCCCCCGGCCCCGGCAGCCCCGCAGCCCCCCGGCCCCGCAGCCCCCCGGCCCCGGCAGCCCCTCAGCCCCCGGCCCCGGCAGCCCCGCAGCCCCCCGGCCCCGCAGCCCCCCGGCCCCGGCAGCCCCTCAGCCCCCGGCCCCGGTCCCGGCAGCCCCGCAGCCCCCCGGCCCCGCAGCCCCCCGGCCCCGGCCCCGGCAGCCCCGGCAGCCCCCCGGCCCCGGCAGCCCCGGCAGCCCCGCAGCCCCCGGCCCCGGCAAACTTTCGGCGGCGCGGGGCGGGGCGGACAGGTGCGCCCCTGGACTCGGCCGCCGGCCGGGGGCGCCCGCGGGGGACTGGGCGGGGGGCGCCCCCCGGGTGGGCGCCCGCGTTCAGCCGCTCGTTCATTCATCATTCATTCATTCTTTCCTCCCTTCATTCATTCATTCACAAACCGGGGCTCGCGGAGGCAGGAGGGGGAGCGCGAGGAAGAAAGGGAGGAGGGGGCGCTGGGGAGGGGGCGGCGGAGGGCGCGGCGGGCCCCCCCGGGCGCCCCGAGCTCACCGTGCGGCCGCTGCTCACTCTCCGGCGGATCCGCGGGGCTGCGGCGGCCGCCTCATGCCCCTCCTCCTCCTCCTCCTCCTCCTCCTCCTCCTCCTCCTCCTCCTCCTCCTCCTCCTCTCCCCTCCCCTCCCCTCCTCCGCCCCCGCCCGCACACGCCGCCCCGCACCCCGGAGCCCCCGGGAGAGGGTAGCACCCCGCTGACCGCCAGCCCGGGCCCCCGACGGCTTCCCCCCCCGCGGGGCGTCCGGGGGTGGCGGGGGGCCTGGGGGCGCCCCCATCCCCCGCTGTCCAGACTCTCCGCGGGAAAGGGGCCCGGAGACCTCTCCGCGTGCCCAAAGGTCCTCCTGCACCCCCCCGCTGCACCCACACTTCTTACTTCCAGGGTGCAGGCTCAGCGCCCTCCGCTGCGCCACCCGACACCTGGTCCCCAGCATCTCCCAAGAACGACTCACCCTGCAAGGGTGACTCGCTAAACACGCCCCAAACTTTGTGTCTGCGCCCAGGACCAGCCCAAAGAACAGGCTGAGGCCCTCCCTGGCAGCAAGAAAAGAGCAGCCCAGACAGTCCTGCCACGGAGCACCCAGAGGCCCCGCAGGTTCCGGCTAGCCACGGGGACCTGGGTTGGGCTGAGCTGAACTCCAGACATTCTGGAGGCCCAAAGGGTCAAGCCAAGGCGTCCCCCCTGACCCCGCACCACCCCTGCCGGATCCAAGAGATAGGGAAAGGATCCGCAGGGGCACAGACATCTAGAAAGCTCCTTCTGGGGTGGCTGAGAACCGGGAGCTGAGGGGGCGCCCACCCCCCGGGGAAGAGCTAAGCAAGGGGTGGCACACGACTGGGATGGAGGCCCATCAGGCCGGGCAAGGTGAGAGGGCGCTTTCAGAAAAAGGGGAAGTCACAGGGACAGCAACGTGGTGATGATGAGAGATCCACTGTGAAAGAATGCCACCGGATTCAAACGAAAAAAAGGCTCTCCAGCTCCAGGGAGAGGGAACTGAGGAAAAGATCATTTCTTCACTTTATTTCGCTTGCTTTTTTGGGGGGGGATAGGGTTCATATGGAAATAGGCTTTGCATCATGTCACACTATGATGTATTACTTGCCTCCTCATAGGGGGTGGAAGGGAGGGAGAGACTTCCAAATGAAAATTTAATAAGAAAAGAATATTAAAAATAAATAATAAATTTAAAATACGGAGTATCAAATTCAAATTCTCCTCTGGTACCTAGAAAATTCCTCAGGGGATCTAGTTCAATTCAAACATGTTGTCTAAAAGCCACTATATGCCAGGCCAAGCTAGAAGTCAGAGAGTTAAGAATGGAAAATGATATACTCTTTGCCCTAAAGGAACTCACTCTACTTGGGGTGAATTGTGTGGACCTGTTCAAAACCCATCTCAGACACTTACCAGCTGGGTGACCCTGGCTAAGTCATTTAACCTCCGCCTCCCTCAGTTTCCTCATCTATAAAATGGGTGGCACAATGGATAGAGTATACCATCTAGTGACCAAATGTGTGTATGTGTATATGTGTGTGTGTGTGTGTGTGTTATATAATTCTAGATGGATATAGGCAGCTCAGTGGATAAAGTGCTGTGTCCAGAATCAGGAAGAATCATATTCATGAGTTCAAATCCAGCCTCAGACACTTGCAAGCTGTGCGACCTTGGGCAAATCACTTTACCCTTGCTGGCTTCAGTTTCCTCATCTGTAAAAAGAGCCAGAGAAGGAAATGAGAAAACCATTCCAGTCTCTTTGCCAAGAAAAACCCAAATAGGATCATGAAGAGTTGGATGTGACTGATTCTACCCCACAACAGGCAAAATAGAGAGCTGGGGGAGGGGGACCAAAGGCAATGGCTCTGGAGACCTTCAGTTTGGTCATCAAGGTCATATCTCTTCTCTTTCACACTTTGCTTTGGAAGAGCCCAGCTGAGCTAGCTCTGGCAATGAGTGGTCAACCTTATTATCAATGTGAATTTCCCTGGAAAAGCTTGCTGCTAAGGTAAATGAACTTCTACACAATATTCAAAACTTTTCCATTGCTGTAATGGATGGCCCCACAAATGGACGATGTGGCGCTGGCTGATGGAGCACCTAGGTTCTCTTGGTGTTCATGGTTAGATCAAAATGAGCACAAGCAGCAGAGAATGGATCCAATACTTTGTTGCATCTCAGCTTCCGAGGCTGCATTGAGGGCACCATCACCTGCCAAAGATCAGGCACCAACACTTGCTCCTCTTTGGTCTTGGCTTGTGGCCTTTTCAAGTTGGAAGAATTTGCCATCAGCGCAGGAGCTGACCTTGATGCTGTGTTCATCCTCAGTGAAGGCGTTTGACACCTTTAAACACTGAGTATTTCCATATACAAATAAGAGCAGGAGGATTGTACATGAATTTACAGCAATTACTTTTTACATGCAGCTTGAGTTTCTGAAAGCATACAATAAATTTCTATTATTATTATTATTTCCAATTACGTGTAAAGATGGTTTTCAACATTCACCTTTTTGCAAGAGTTTGAGTTTCACCTTTTTTCCCTCCCTCCCCACTCCCCTTGACAGTGAGTAATCCAGTAGAGGTTATATACATGTATATACACATATATACATGCATAACTATGTTAAATATATTTCCATATTAATCATAATGTGTTATTTTCAAAACTAACCTGTTTGTCTGTTCAGCAAACCATATAAGGTCATTTAATCTATATTCCAGTCAAAAATGATTATTTCTAGAACTTAAGGATGGCACCCACATCTTCTATTTACAAGAATTACCCTATTTCAGCAATGGGGTAATCTTTATTCATTTATATCACTCAGAACTTTAGACCAAGTGACAGAGGGCATTCATTTCACATTCAGGAGCACACACTCAGGAACATAGCAGATAGAGCCTTGACCTGTAAGGCAGAAAGATCTGTGCCCCATTCTCACCTCAGATACTTAGTAGCTATGTCACTTCGTTTCTGTCAGACTGGAGAAGGACTGGCAATGGATGGTGTCTCCAATAGAAATTGGGAAGTTGAGTTTAGATGGAAAGCGTGAGCTGATTTTGGGAGTTTGTGGATGTGGAGTTTGAAATGCCAGTGGCATGTTTAGGAGAAAATGTTCATCGAATTGAGAATAAAAGTATAAATCTGGAAGTTATCTGCTTAGAAGTGATCATGAAGTCATGGGGTGAATAAAGAGAGGACCAAGGACAGAGCCTTGCAACCACGCTTGAGGTAGGACAGTAGGAGGACAAACCAGAGACAGAGCAGGAGCTCTGGAAGACAGCAACATCTGGAATAAGAGGCCCAAAGGGTCAAGCCAAGGTGTCCTTCTGGGGTGTCCCAGAAGAAGAGGAAAAGGAGGAGGAGGAGGAGGAAAAATGGTCACCTGTATTAAATATTGCAAATTTCCCAAATAGGTCTACCATATCACCCACACAACCTTTTGCAAACTCTCAAATATTCAAAGAAATCTTATTTTCCTTAGGACTGGAACACCTCCTCCATTGTTTTTATTTAAAGGGAAACCACAGCTGTTTCCCTTCTCCTATGGGTTTCCAATTTAAAAGATCATTGTGCGCCATAAATAGAAAAAGGGGGGGTGTGATAATTTAGGGATGAAGAGAGTCCCAGGACCCGGAAGAAGAAGAATCAGAGAAGCCTTTGGTACGAGAGAAGTTGCATTCCAGTCATGGGAAATGAAGAGGCAGTATTCAGAGAATGATAGACTCTTAAGAGCTGAGATGGACATCCAGAGTCATTTGGTCTTCACATGATGGCCACCCAAACCGCTCCCCATCCATTTCACCCAGTGCTGAGCACCAAGGATTATCCAATGAAGTCATCAATCAGTCAGCCAATGGCTCTGCTCAGTCTTAAGATGATAACTAGCAGGACAGTCTTTGTGACACTGGTCCATTTATCTTCTACTGCTAATTAGTTTAGGAGAAGGGGACTGTAAATATCAGCACCCTTTGCCATTGATGTCTCTCTGGTCTCTGTGATTCCATTGGGTTCTTTATTCCAGACCACTTCATCAGCCTGCTAGACCCATTCAAAGTGAACAGCACTTTTAAAGAAAGCACTGCCATAAAGCTAATAATAATGGAGAAACTATCTTTCTTTCCTCACTAACTGACTTCCCCTAGGGAACAAATTGTCTTTGTTGTTCTGCGTTGAGTGGAAACCTGGTGCTGTTACCCAGATAAGAGAATCCCTACCTTTGCATAGAAAGTGTGTCTACATGGATTTGCAGATAATTAAGTTTGTAAGGCCCTTTTACAAACATCTTTTAGCAGGCAGGGGATGCTTTCTTAAGAGACAGATTTGATAAAGCCCAATTTTTATCTTTACTTTGCCACCAGGGATTTAGAAGTAAACTCAATTCCACCCCAATTCTTATTTTTATGCAGATTCAGAACCATGTGAATTGATTCCCAGGCTGGTTGCACAGGGCTAAGCTCTTGGACCACCAGCCCTTATTTAACACATTAGTAAGAGGAGATTAATCCTGCCCTCATTCAGTTGACAAATATTGATTGAGTACCTGTGATGGGGATGAATAGAAGAAAAGTTAAGCTTAAAATATGGTTTCTGCCTCTAGAAGTATACAGATTAGGGGGACAAGACAAATGCTCTTGGAAATGTAAATAGCAATGTCAAATGGTACATAATTACATACCAAATGAAAAACTGTGATAGGCCTATAACTACAAGGGGAGTAGAGGGAGTTGGGGAGGCTGATGTGAGCTGACATGTGTCATGAACAGGGAAGGAAGATTTTATAGAGAAGGCTTGATCTGGCCTTTGGAAGAGATGGTTTTTTTTAAATTATTATGAACATCAACCAAGATGAACATTTCCATATACAAAGGATAGAAAAATAATAACTCATGAATATCAAATAGTTTTTTAAAAATAAAGAATATCTCAAATTCAACACTACTTTTCTTGTCAGTGTTGCCTTTTGAACGTCTTTCTGCCTCTCTTCAGTGGATCTTTCTAAATGTTTCATTGGGGCTGTTTTCTTTCTTTTTCATCACTACCACCCTATGACCTTCCCTTCCCTAGTACTGTCTAGTCAAGCATAGCAAATTTGTGTAGAATTGTGCAGAATTGGTAGAATTGGTACCCACAGTCCATTCATCACTCCCCAAGCAGTGAGCAGCACACTTCACTGTCAGTTTTCTGGGGCTATAATTAGTCATTCCATTAAGCAGAATCTTAAATTTTTCAAAGTTTACATAGTTGTAGTTAATGTTAGTTGTTTTCCTGGTTCTGCTTACTATACTTTGCCTGTTTATCTAAGTCTTTTCAGGTTTCTCTGAATTTACCTTTTTTTGGTCTTTTCATTTCTTTTCTTTTTTGGTCTTAGGTAGACAGCTAAGGTGTATAGTGCAGAGAACATGGAACTTAGGAGTCAGAATAACCTGAATTTAGAGCCTGTACTTCCTAACTATGTGACCTTGGACAAGCTGCTTAACTTTTCTTGGCCTCAGTTTCCTTATCTGTAAAGTGGGGATAGTGATAGTACCTATTCCATTAAGATTGTTGTGGGACTCAAATGAGGTAATACCTATTGGATGCTTTGCAAACCTTAAAGTGCTTCATATATGTGCCTATATAGATTATATATCCATTTGTGGTTATATCCACTGATACCGACATATACCTGTAGATGTAAATGTGTACTCATATACATGTGTGTCTACCTAGATGGATCTATGGGCGCATACATGGATATCGTTTGATTGTTTCCATCATGTCTGACTCTGTGTGACTCCTTTTTCTGGGTTTTCTTGGCAAAGATCCTGGTGTGGTTTCTCATTTCTTTCTCCAGATCCTTTTACAGATAAGAAAACTGAGACAAACAGGGTTAAGTGACCTGCCAGGGTGACCCAGCTAGTAAGCGTCTAAGGGCAGATAAGGCAAGGAAGAGGATTCTTCTTGACTCTAGGCACAGCAGTTTATTCATTGAGCAACCTATAAACTTTTTTTTTTTTTTTAGGTTTTTGCAAGGCAATGGGGCTAAGTGGCTTGCCCAAGGCCACATGGCTAGGTAATTATTAAGTGTCTGAGACCAGATTTGAACCCAGGTACTCCTGACTCCAGGGCCGGTGCTTTATCCACTGTGCCACCTAGCCACCCCTACCTATAAACTTCTATAACTACATATATATGGTAATGAGTGTTGCTACAACTACTACTACTACTACTACTACTATTAGTGATAGTGGTAATGGTGGGAGTGTGGTGATAGGACTACTACTACTACTACTACTACTACTACTACTACTACTACTACTACCACTAGTGTGGTATTAGTCATGGTAGTGATAGTAGTAATAGTGGTGGTGATAGTAGTAGTAGTAGTAGTAGTGGTAGGGTAGGAGTAGGAGTAGTAGCGGTGGTAGCTATGATGGTGTAGAGGTGGTAATTGCAACAATGATAGCTGACATTTATATGTGATTTCAAAGGCTACAAAGCTTTTTTTTTAGATTTCTTTGTAAGGCAATGGGGTTAAGTGGCTTGCCCAAGGCCACATGGCTAGGTAATTATTAAGTGTCTGAGATTGGATTTGAACCCAGGTGCTCCTGACTCCAAGGCCGGCGCTCTATACACTGCGCCACCTAGCCGCCCTGACAAAGAGCTTTTTATCCTTTGACCCATTTGCTCTTTACAACAATCGTGGCAAGGAGATGGCACTGGTATTGTCTCCATTCAATAAGTCAAATATGTCAGCAGCTAGGCAAGATGCAGGAAATAGGCAAAATGTAAAAGTCTGGAAAGTCTGAACTCCAGGCAAGGTCTTCTGATCAAGGCAATGATTTTTCCTACATTATCAATCTCTCACTCCTGTTGACAGAGATCCTTTAATGTGTTTATCACCATTGAAGAGAGAGAGAGAGAGAGAGAGAGAGAGAGAGAGAGAGAGAGAGAGAGAGAGAGAGAGTTGTTTTTGGAGAGAGGAGGTCCTGAGTTCAAGTCTTGCCTTTGACACATATGAGCTCTGTCACATAGGCCCCAGCCTAAGACTATGATGGGCAGAAGGGTTGTTGACTGGCATTGGTGAAGGGAGTGTTCTCTACTAGAGTTTTTGCCTTTGATCTAAATGTGCAAAAAACATCGTTGTAACGTGGTGCTCTTACACAGTCTTGCAAATAGCTAAATGTTCCCTAGATGTCTCCCCTGCTCTGCTTTGCTGACCACCCAGTCCTGGGGGAGGAGAGACCTTGAAAGGTGACTTCCTTCCCATGCTGATTTCATGCATAAAAGACCTTTTCTGACACCTCCCCCATCACGTGTAGCGAGCCGGGCAGAAGGCAGGGAAAAGGCCAAGGACCTGCTGCCAGAACCTGCCAGTTCACCCCAATGGGAAGAGTTCATAATTATTCTAAGGACAAACATCCTTCATCTGATAATGGTTCCTTTAAAATAGCACCAAGTTAAAAAAAAGGGGGCCAGCTAGGTGGCATAGTGGATAGAGCAACAGCCCTGGAGTCAGGAGTACCTGGGTTCAAATCCGGTCTCAGACACTTAATAATTATCTAGCTTTGAGACCTTGGGCAAGCCACTTAACTCCATTGCCTTGCAAAAAACCAAAACAAAATAAAGCAAAATAGCACCAAAATAGGAGCCTTAGTTATTCTTCAATTACAGATGCTGCCTTTCCAACTCACCAAGTCTATGAGATAGAACTTCCCCTTCCCCAAAATTTCATTTGGTGGGGCAGTTAGGTAGTGACTTTACTTCTGCCTCAGTTTCCTTATTTGTAAAATGGGCATACTATCACCTACATCCCAAGGCTGTTGTGAGAATAGAATGAGGTATCTGATACATACATGCATACATCTAAGCAACACATGTGCACAGAGACAGCACAAAATGTGCACAGTGCATGTTACATGTGTGCACACAAACATGGCATATACATACATACATGCATGCTCACATGAATATTTAAATTTTGATGGGGGGGGTTCCAAATTCTCTCCCTCCATCTGGCCTCTTCCCTACCTATTGAAAAGGCAAGCAATAAGATCCCCCAAATGAGACAATAGTTATAAGATGCTTTGTAAACTATAAAACATTTAGTAAGTACTTTTTGATTGACTGATCAATTAGTCTCCCTGCCTCGTCTCTCCCCATTCCCATTGATCCTCCCCAGGCTGCCTGCTACTTCCTGCAGATCTGACCTCATCGCACCTTTAGAATAAAATCCTTCATTTAGCTTTTAAAGCCTTTCCCAGCCTGGCCCCAGCCAATCTTTCCAGTCCTACTGGACATCATTCCCCGTCACTCACTCTACAATCCAGCCAAACTGGCCTTTTCTTTGCCTCCCACATGCAACTTTCCATCTCCAGCCTTTGTGGCTTTGTCCTGGCCATCTCTTGTGCCAGCTCCATCTCCTTGAATCCATCTGCAACACCACTTACAAGAAAGCTTTCAGGACCCCATTTGGAGTTTTCTTGGTCAAGTTTCTTTTCCAGGGGCAGCTAGGTGGCATAGTGGATAGAGCATCAGCCCTGGAGTCAGGAGTACCTGGGTTCAAATCTGGTCTCAGATGCTTAATAACTACCTAGCTGTGCGGCCTTGGGTGAGTCACTTAACCCCATTTACCTTGCAAAAAAAAAAAGTTTCTTTTCCAGATCATTTTCCAGATGAGGAAACCCAGGCAAACAAGATAAAATGACTTGTCCAGGGTCATACAGCTAGTATCTGAGGCTGGATTTGAACTCAGGTCTTCCTGACTCCAGGTTTGGTGGTATTCTATCTGCTCTGCCACCTAAGGCTAACAGGAGATAAAAGAGACAGCCCTTAAACAGAAAGTGGCTGACATGGATCAGTAAATACAAGGTTCTTCCTTCAGGGGGATTGTGAGCCCACTGTCACCTTTTTCCTTCTTCCCAGTCCTTATAGGCCAACTGAGACAGTTCTCCAGGAGGCCTCTTCCTCGTTGGTTTTCTGAACCATCTGCACCCCTCCCTGGCATCAATCGTGATCCTTCCTCTCTGCTTGGACCTTCTAAAGGACTGATGGGACCCACCTTTGGTTCTGAAGTTTCCACAGAGGATGGTGGTCCCCGGATGTGCAGAGCATCCTCAGCAGAGCAAGACTCCTTGTGAAGATGATTAATAGGAGACTGCATCAGAAATACCCCACCCATGCACTCCAATGAGCCGTCTGCAACTCTGCTCCTGGCTTCTCACACTATTTACAGGAATAAACCACTTAAAAGCCCAGAAGCTCTTTTTTTTTTTTAATCCTGGCAGTCTAGCAAGGAAGACTCTCCGGCTTCTTCCCAAAATAAGACAGGGCACTTTCCACCTTTAACAACTTTCATCCACATATGCTGGGCCACTTTTTAGTGGTGAGGCCTTAATGCTATATGATTCATAGGATATAAAATAGAGAACAGGCCTCAGGACAAACTGTCTATTGTCCAAAGACTGGCTGAGTCCAGAGAGGTTTATTACTAGGTTGGCTCCAAAGGGAAGGCTCTGTGCCCATCTGTGTAGAAGAGGTGGTAATATCCACACCAGCATCTGGGTCCTGGAGTTGCTGAAGTAAAGTGACTTGCCCAAGGGCACACAGCTAGGCAATTATTAAGTGTCTGAGGTCACATTTGAACTCCTGACTCTAGGGCTAGTGCTCTATACACTGCATCACCTAGCTGCTCCTAGAATTATACATTTTAGATGCATAAAATAAAATACAAGGGATTGGAAAGGAAAACAATTCTATTGAAATACAGTTATTAGAATGATTTTTTTAACAAGTTCATCATGATTGTACATGTTTAACCAATTGCCATCTGTGGAGGGGGAAGGGAACAGAAGGAGGGAGAAAAATTTGATTTTTCAAAATCTTATAAAAATGGATACTAAAAATCATCTTTACATGGAACTGGAAAAAAATACTATTTACAATAAACAAAGAAATAAACAAGTTCATGGGCCCCCCCCAGGTTAAGACACTCTCCTCTCTAGAGTATTGATGTCTCCTATCTCCTGTAGGGCACAGACCAGCTTGGAAATCTGGACCTTTGATGCCCTCAAAATACAGAAGTCCCAATGTATGGTTTTCTTTGCTGATGAAGATTAAGCAGTTGGGGGAGGAATTTAGAGTTGTCTGCAATTGCAAAATAATAAATTGTCCAGGATCATACAGCTTTTATGTCAGGACTTGAACTCAAGTCTTACTGACCTCTCTCCAATGTAATATGCTCCCTCTCTCTCATTACATTCCATATATTAGCAGTTTGCTTGCCCAAGGTTTCATGGCTGGTGGAGGGTAAAGCCAAGGACCAAATCTTAGTCTTCTGATTTGTGATGCAAATGTATTTTCTAATAGTCTACTGTGCTTATGAGCTATGCAAAAGCCGTCTGACTTCCCATTAGGTAGATTATAGTGAGGATTCTTTGTTTAGATATGGCTTGAACCGGGTGGCTTATGAATGTCATGATGAAATATTATTACACTATGAAAAACAACAAATAGGAAGAATTCAGAGAAAATTGGGAAGCTTTATATGAACTGATGAAATGTGAAATAAATAAAACCAAGAAAATAACACATACACAGTATCTTCAAAGATGGAAACAGCAAGAGCATAAAAGGTGAAACTGACTGCTATGTAATTATAATGGCCAAAAAGCATGTATCTTGAGGAAATATGAGAAAAATGCATCGACTTTCACTTCACCTATGATTGTAAAGCATTACATATAATAACATAATTATAATATAACAACAAAATGGTTGGTTGGTTTTGCTGAATTACTTTTTGTTCTTTGTTTTGCTTAGCAGGGGAAGTGAGAAGGATGTATTTATAAATGAAAGTTTTGTAAAAACAAATCAACAAAAATTGAAAAGTAAAAGAAAAATATTTATGTATATGTGTGTATATATATATTTTTTTTCTCTGATACTATTATTCATTAGTCCCCCCATTGGTGTGCTTTCCTATGACTATTGTTAGACATGAATTAGTTAGCCAGGTTTGATTAACTTTCAGAAAGGGATCTTTACTAAGGAGATACTACAGCTGGTACAAAACTTGAAAGTCTATGACACCGTCCCACAAGCCACATATAGCAAAGGGGAAATCACCATTCTAGAAATCATTTTGCTGGAGTCCTTTAATATGTTTTATGTGTTTTTTCTATTGGGACTGTTCCAGAGCTTTGAATTTGCCTTTCCAAGTTTTTTGTTTTTTTTGTTATTGATGCAGACATTAACACCAGACTTTGTTGTTCTGGGAATCCTGCTAGAGCCAGACCTCTGACCTTCTGAAGTTTACAAAGTCCTCCTTCAGTTGAGGTTGGGGAGGGGCTGATTTCTTCTCACTTGCCCCTCTACTTCCTGGCCCTTGAATTTCCCTGACCCAAATTGCTGGATATTTTTTTTTTTGCAAGGCAAAAGGGGTTAAGTGGCTTGCCCAAGGCCACACAGCTAGGTCATTATTAAGTGTCTGAGACCGGATTTGAACCCAGAAACTCCTGACTCCACGGCCAGTCCTTTATCCACTGCGCCACCTAGCTGCCCCTAGATATTTTATTGATGACCCATAGGACATGATCAAATTCCCTCAGCCAATATGACTTTACTTCCTAGGAAAGAACTTTTCCAGTAATTAGCCTAAAGTTTGATTGATTCCACAGAGAAGAGTTCTCGCCTGGATAATTTGATTGATCACCACTAAAATACGCACACACAGAGACACAGACACACAGAAACATTGTTATAGCTAGCACTTTGAAAACAAAATCTAGAAAATGAGGCTTTGTCCAGAATGCTGGAAAGATATTGAAAAAATAAAGTTTTTCCAGCTTCTACTTCTGGCGCCTCAGTTTCTCTCTACCTGGCTGACTTGTAGCTACAGAGGAGTGATTTTTAATGACTCATCCAGAACTCTGAACCAAGAGGAGATGAATAAGGACATTCTATGAATGCTGCCAAAGTACAGAGCCCAGTAGTGTTAGCCATCTGATGGAGCAAGGACACAGTCACTTGATGTCCAAAAAGTTCTGACATTTTGTTGTATACTTGGGAGGGATGATGGGGAGAGTTGATTGCAGCAGCCGTTTTTCTTCCCAGTCCTGCTGGCTTCATGAACTTTGTCACAATGCCTCAGCTGCTATCTTACCCCAGAGCTTCTCTCGCTGTCTGGGAACTCCTCACCCTGGAACATCCAATGTCTCCTTTGATCTTCTCATCCTGGAACACCCCCCACCCTACCGACCCCCTTCTCCCATTTGGTCATTTCCTACTGGGGACTCTATTTTGGGGAAGGAGCCAGGCTGGCCAACTTTCATTCCCTTCTTGGCTCTGTTTCTGATAGTCTGGACTTCAATATACCATCCCCATGGTTCTCCCCTTCTTTCCCCCACCCTTTTCAGCTTCTTTTTGTGAGCCATCTTCTCCATTAGAATGTAAGCTCCTTGAGATCAGGGTCTGTCTTTTAACTTTGTTTTTTGTGTACCCAGGGTTAAAGCTTACTTGCTATCTTGTCTTGCTTTGTTGGTCATTTTTTTTCTTTTTAGGTTTTTGCAAGGCAAACAAACGGGGTTAAGTGGCTTGCCCAAGGCCACACAGCTAGGTAATTATTAAGTGTCTGAGACTGGATTTGAACCCAGGTACTCCTGACTCCAGGGCCAGTGCTTTATCCACTACACCACCTAGCTGCCCCTTTACTGTATTCTTAAACCTAGACATTGTTCACATGGTTGTCTCAGCATCCACAATTCACAGCCCTGATGTTCATGAAGGCCTAACTGGTCCTTTTCATGTCACTATTGGTGGGAAGACAAAGAGGGCCATTCCTTGTGCCTTTGCACAAGCTCCTCTGTCCCCCACCCTGTCCTCCTCTCCATGGTGACCATGTCCTTACCTCCAAACCTCTTAGAATCCTTCCTGTGGTGGTTCAAGTGCTTCCTCGTAAGGAGGCAACTTTGAAACCAAGAACAGCTCCCTGAGCTTCAGTTTCCCTAAATTTGTTTGGAAAGACTTGGAGTTAGAAAGACTTGATTTCAAGACTGGGGATCTTGGGCAGGTCAACTACTTCTTGGTACTCAAGCCAACTCTTGAAGACTTTGGGTGCAGAGAAGGTTTAAGAGGTGTTTCTGCACCCAGGAATTCTCTACTCCAATGAAACCATAGGCTTAGCCCCTTTCCCTATTCTGATAAACCTGAGGGTGCTGGTTTCTCTCCTTCTTTGCATTAGGGTGCCTATCCTGCTCTTTTTAGTTGAGAATCTAAGCTCCCAGAGCCTAGTGCAGCACATCATACAATAAATTATTCTTGGTCTCAATTAAGAACAGGGGCTATTTAAAAAAAATGTTTTTTATTTATTTAAGGCAATGGGGTCTGAGTGACTTACTTGCCCAAGGTCACATAGTTAGGCAATTATTAAGTGTCTGAGGTCAAATTTAAACTCAGGTCCTCCTGACTCCAGAGCTGGTGCTCTATGCTCTGTGCCACCTGGTTGCCCCCTGGGGCTATTTTTCATCTTGTCTTTGTTTCCCCTCTCCCTCATCCCCAGCTCTGTGTTTTATCTGTTATTCCGTTGCATCAGTCACATCTGACTCTTTCATGGCTCTATTTGGGGTTTTCTTGACAGAGATAATGGAGTGGTTTGCCATTTCCTTCTCCAGATGAGGAAACTGAGGCAAACAAGGTGAAGTGACTTGCCAGGGTCACAGAGCTAGTGTCTGAGGCTGGATTTGACCTCAGGACATTGAATCTTTGCCTTCACTACCTAGCTATTCATATCTTGACCATATTAGGTGCTTAATAAAAGATTGATGTTTGTTAAAACTGGCTTGTATCATGTAGCATTTTGTCACTCTTCAGGTGTGGGTTGCTCAGAAACCATGAACAGTATACTTGACTAAGTGAGGTTGAAGAAACCCCCAAGTCAGATATTATTCAGAGACTAATTTGCTTAGAGACAGAACTTGCTTTTCATTGTATGACTATAACACTTGGGAATCAGGAAGACTTGAGTTCAAATCCAACCTCAAACACTTAATAGCTGGGTGACCCTGGGCAAATCACTTAACTGTGCTTGCCTCAATTTCCTCATCTGTCAAATGTTGGAGAAGAAAATGGCAAACCACTCCAGTATCTCTGCCAGGAAAACCCCAATAGGGTCACAGAGAATGGGGACAAGATGGAACAATAAAGAGGTAGAACACCAGACGTGTAGCAGTCAAGAATACCTGGGTTCACATTCGGATTAGCTACGTGACTGGTCATTTCATTTCTCTTGCCTCCATGTAAGATGAAGGTTTTGGCTTCAATAACCTCTAAAGTCATTTCTGATTTAGAATCTATTATCTTACGATCATTTACAGAAGATAAGATCGTTGAGGACAGGAATTGTTCATTTTTGTCTTTGTATCTCCTGCAACTAAAATAAAGTAGATGATTAATCAATGTTTATCGATGGACTGGGCTCTCCCCTCCTCCTCCTCCTCACTCCAGGGCAACTCTGGGGCACCCTTTTTATCTGCAGGAAAAGGAAGTTAAGAGCCCAGGCCAAATAGTTCCTCTTTGTTCAGGAGAAGAGATTTCTTTTTATGAATGCTCATTTGTAGGTAGGCAAACAGGTGGGTCCTATAGTGCCATTCATCACTACATGCCCTACAAGCTTTGTTTGTCATAGAGGTTCCTAAAGGTTATAATAATAAGTGACAGTTATCTCCAAATAATCTAACAAAGGGAGTGTGACTCACAGGTTATCTAATTGGTTCAACTAGCTGACTGGGATCAGTCACAGGAAGGCAAGGCTGTGGTTGGGAGCTGTGGTTCCTACCAGTCCAAGTCATCCACGGCCACCCTCATGTCTTTCAGGACATTCCTCTTCTACAAGGGCTGCACTGTGCTGGATGAGGCTTTGTGCAGGTCATCAGTCTTCAACGAGCTCCTATTTACACTGTTCATTTTCTTCTTTGTACAGAACTGTGTGTGCGTATTGTTTCCTCCACTAGAATGGAAGCCCCTTGAGGGCAGGGGCTGTTTTTTTGCTTTTCTTTGCATCCCCACCTTGCCTGTGACATTGTTGTTCAGTTGCATCCAATTCTTTTTTGACCACATATGGGGTTTCTATGGCAAAGGCACTGCAGTGGGTTGCCATTCCCTTCTCCAGTGGATTAGGGCAAACAGAGGTTAAATGGCTTGTCCAGGACCATACAACTAGGGTGTCGGAAGTTGGATTAGAACTTAGGTCTTTGTGACTCCAAGAGCTGCCTTTGTCCCAGTGAGTGCTTAATTAAGGCTTATTGAGTAACTCATTGATTGATTGTTTGATTTGGGAGACGGAGGGACAAAGAAGAATCAAAAATTATTCCAAGATTTTTTAAGTCTGGAGGAACATTAGAAGTTTTGCTTGCAATGACTATAGGGTCACTGGGAAATAGAACAACTGTCAGGATGGGAAGAAGAGGCTAGCGAGTGAAGGAATTCCTTGGATATATGTGTTTCAGGAAGGAAGGGAATCTATCTGAATGTGGCATCTTATAACTTCCAGATCATGGAACTTTCATAGGAACACTTAGTTCATAGTTTTGGGGGAGACAATTCCCCGCCTTCTTCAATCCCCAAAAGATGTGAGCTCCTTCTTATATCTGCCTTGGCTCTAGAATTATTATAGTTACATAATTATTAGTGGAAGGAGCCAGAATGGAAATCAGAGGATCGACTAGCTTATCCCCAGGATGTCTGTCACCAACTCACTCCAGGGTCCTCACTGGCTATGTCTCAGAATCTCAACTTGCTAGTAAACAGTGAACCAGGTTAGGGAAGCGACTCAAGGAGACTGAGTGAAATTCAAGTGATTTTAACTCCTCTCAGTGCTATGATGACCTTTTTAGTCCAATGAGAATGAGGGATATATGAGAGTAATGGGGTGGGGGTGGGGGCCTTGTGGGGGAAGCAGCCAGAAAAGAAATAAGAGGAGCTCTGTAATTTCCCATCCCCTTTTAATAGTGGTATCCACTTCCCTATGCAGTGCTGATTAGCTAAAGCAGACTTGGAGATTAACTGAGGCCGAGAAAGAAGTTTAGGTTTCAAGGCTGCCACAAAGGTGACAGTTCATCCCTGCAACTCTGGAGGGTGTGCACTCCCACAGCACGGGTTCTGCCTCATTTTAAAAACCTTAGATAGGGTGTCTCCAAAGACCTAGTGAAGATTTAAGTGTTAATAGATTAAAATTGTATTAAGGCTTTTGGGATATCCTGTATAAATGTGAATTACTATGATAAAGCATATTTATGGGATGGGAGCTGGGGGAAAAGATATCCTGAACTTGGTCTAGAGATTTCCTTTTATCTGGTTCTTTCTTTAAACACTTAAGTTCTTCGAGAGAAAGAGAGAGAGAGAGAGAGAGAGAGAGAGAGAGAGAGAGAGAGAGAGAGAGAGAGAGAGAGAGACAGAGAGAGAGAGAGAAAGAGAGAGAGAAGAGAATGAGAGAGCACAAGTAAGTCCTTGGAGAGAGGTAGGTAAAGTTGGGGGGGCTTCCTTTATTCTATTTAGGGTTGATTGGCAATTAATAATGTGGAAAGGAGGGGTCTAGTCTCCTTGAGCTCATCACATTTTTTTTTTTTGCAAGGCAATGTGGTTAAGTGGCTTGCCCAAGGCCACACAGATATGTCATTATTAAGTGTCTGAGGCCGGATTTGAACTCAGGTCCTCCTGACTCCCAGGGCTGGTGCTCTATCCACTGCATCACAATTCTTAAATAGTGAGAAAATAAAAGTGATGTTATGGCCTTAGGTTCTAAGTAATGTAAGACAAACAGAGATGTATAAAAGGATCAAAGCTGAAAGCTCTTACAGGGCTGGTGGTTCTGGGAACTGGGAAAATACAGTGATTGTAGTGAATGATCAGAACTCGGGGAGGAATGCAGAACCCCAGCATCATTAGAGGAGAGTCAGGAACAGTTGTCCACCTTGGGACCACAAATCTCAAATTAGTGACCCTAGAGACCCCATGACTTTGCTGAAATAGGTTTCTACCTGGGAATGAGCCTGAACTCACTTCCCAGCATGCTCGGGCCGCCAGCAGGATGAGGAGTGCAGCGATGAATAAATGAGAAATCAGAGGCTTTGCCAGCCCTGGAGTCAGGCTGCTGCACACTGCAGGAAGGCCGGCTGGCGGTCGAGGGGGAGGTGAGGGAGTCTAAGGAGCTGCCTTGTCGCAGTTCACTGCAGAGATTTTGCTGCATGTGACTGCAGAGTTGTCTGCCGGCAGAACTTTGTTGGTCAGGAGAAGCGCAAAAGGTTGTTCAGAGGTTCAGGCTGGTGAGGGGACCAGGGCAGGGGCACCATCTGCCTCCGGTGACAGCTGGCATCTCCTCTGACCCAGGCTGGGTTAGCAGCTCTGAAGGTGGCCAGTTCTGCTTTGCCTATGAAGGAAGGGTTGGACATCCACCTTCAACTAGCTTGTTTCCATAGTGGGCCCTAACTTATTTTAGAGAAGATGACAGACAGGATTGCATTGTTTCAGATGTCTTTGACATAGAGGCTCCCCTCAAGTGTTGGGACAAAACACTAATTTACCCCAAATGGTTCAGAGACAGAGGAATGAGTGAGGTGGGGGGGTGGTATAGAGGCAGATTTCATCCCTGGGTTTTTCCTTTTGAGCAAGAGATGCTTAGAAGAGAACAAATGGACAAGACTGAACAGTCTCAGCTGAGGATAAATTGCAGGTGTTTTGGCTCAGAAAGGGTAGCGGAGATCAGAATTTCAGGACAGCATCTAATTGGAGTAAAATTGAAATAGAAGTGTCAAAGCAAATGCATCCATTTGTTTTCTATTTTATAACATTCATCAATTTGACCCCCAATTTGACTTTTTCAGAAAGCAAACTAGAAGAATTTGTAGTCCAAAAAGGCCTGGAGTTTGATGCCAAACCCAACTCCTCAGGGCTTGCCACCTATATTCTTTCAGATGGCTAAGTGGATAGAATGATAAGGCGTTGGAGGCAAATTGACTTGGGAAAAGATGAGACATTTGTAAATGAATAAAAGAGAGATTAATTGGTAAGTGGAAATATCAATTATGGGAGAAGGCTGGGAGGAGCAAGGTGAAAGTTGCTCAGCATTTCATTCATGTCTGACTCTTCAGGACCCCATCTGGGGTTTTCTTGGCAAAGACACTGGAGTGGTTTGCTATTTTCTTGAGGCTCCAGCTCATTTGACAGATGAGAAAACTGAGGCAAGAAGGGTAAAGTGAGTTGCCCAAGGGCACACAGCTAGGAAATGTCCAGTTCAGCATCCTGGTCACAGCATCATCTAACTGTCCTGGGTGAAGAGATTATATATATATATATATATACACACATACACACACACACACACACACACACACACACACACACACATATATATGTTTTCCATACATTGTTTATGTGATCCTAGCATAATCTGATGAGTCAGATATATTATTAATTCTCTTTTTTGAGAAGAGAAACCTGGAAACCTGATCTGGGAGGAGGGGGCATGGGTCTTAGGGTCACCCAGTGTTTAAGGTGGGACCCAAATTTAGTTCTTCACTCCAAGTGCAGGAATGCATCTATTGATTCAGTCTGGCTAGATTACCAATTAATCAATAAAAGATGCTGAGAGGGACTGCCTTGGGAACTAAGACTGGAAGGGTCTTCCTGCCTCTACTGTGGTTGCCTTTATGGACCCCCACCCCAGGATAATGACTATAGGGCTTTGGAAGCAAAGTGGACTATAGTGTTGAGCCTTGGAAAGGGAAAGAAGAGGGAAGTGGAGAAAAGAATGGAGGAAAGGAGAGAGGGGTCTAGTGAAGACTGGATCTGAGTGACCTGTAGTCAGGCAGGCTGAAATACATATATGCATGTAATCATGTTATGTTTGCATCTATCTATGTATCTCTTATCCATCCATCAATCCATCTCCTCTTTAATATGGCTCACTAGGTTAGGTTAAGCATGTAGTGAAAAAGTAGGGAGAAATAGGGAGAAGGGTTAGTTAGGTGGTATAGTGAGCTCGGAGTCAGGAAGACCTGAGTTCAAATCTTGCATCAGACACTTGCTAGCTATGTGATCCTAGGTCAATTGGTTCAGTTTCCTCATTCATAAAAAGTAGATTTTAATAGCAACAACTCAAGGATTGTTGTGGGGACGACAATCTATAATCTACTCTGCAAACTATAAAAATGTTATTATCATTAATTTAAACACATTTAAAATAATACCATAGAGTTCATTCAATTCTCAACTACTAAAATGTCTGACTTGGCTAAGGTGAAAAGATCATTCTGGAGAGGGAGCCTCTTTGGCATGTCCACCCCTGAGATACTTCCACAGAGATGGGCAGCATTCTGGTTAATGTATTCACTCTCAGTTCAATTCATGACCCGGCATCTTCTAATATTTTTTATTTTTACTTTTTTGGATCACTTTCACTCCTAAACATAGCACCTCTTCCATCTGAATCAGGAAAGTCGTCCCCTCTGACAAGGAAGGCAGATGCAGTGGGCAGGTAAATGATGGCTCCAGGAGCAGCACTCTTTAGGTGGGTTGTGCCCAGGTAACACTCTTGGCGGGCTCTGTGGCCACACTGCTAAGAGCTTGGGGGGGAGGGAAGTGTTGGGTGATAAGGATGGAAGAGTTTCCAGTGGCCTTTATGACACATAGAAGGTTAAGCCATTGCCACTTACTCTGGCATCTAGCCATGTTTTTGTTGGGAAAACTGGAAGATAGTATGGCAGAAACTGGACCAAGACCCACATCTCACACCTTAAACCAAGATACGGTTGAAATAGGTACAGGATTTAGACTTAAAAGGTGATAAGACAAGTCTATTAGGAGAACAAAGAATAGTTTATCAATCATATCTGGAAAGGGGAGCAGTTTATGATCAAAGAAAGATGGAGAACATTATAAAATGCAAAATGTAAAAGCAGGAGGGGAGTGGGGTCTTTGGAAAGTGTTTGCTGCCCAGTTTGTCTGGAGGCTCCAACCTTGATCATCCTCTGTGGAAGGGCATCCTAGGGGAGCACCACTATCTTTTTCTCCAGCTTCTGTGGTGGGAATAGGAAGTTTCTCATAATTTCATCAAGTTCTTCCAGGGCGAGCTGGGCATGCAGCTTGGCCGCCTCATCTGGCTCAAAACGGACCACGTGCTTCAGCAGGTGGTAAAGGTCCTTCAGGACATCTCTCAGCACCTGTAAGGAGAGGACACACACACATCCATAGAAACATGGTCAGCACAAACCATTCTGATACTATCTTGGCTTCCCCCAGGTCAGTAATGGGTTACCTTCAAGCCCAACAAGCTCTGTGGACCACATTTGCCAATAACTGGATGCTTTTGCTTTACAAAATGGTAAGTGGTAGTCCACATTCCAAGGAGATGTTCAGCTCATGGGGTCTAGGAGGTCCCTGACTTTTACCTAAGAACACCTTCTAAATCACCCACACTCCAATTCTCTTCTCTTGCCCTGGTTGATCTCCTGGTTGCAGGGTCTCTTCCTATTGAGTCTCCCTTGGGAACCAGGAGAAGAGTCCTTAGATATCATCCCTCCTGTTCCTCAAGAAAAGTACTCTGATGTCACATCAAGATAAGGTTTTGGGAAATTTTGGGGAACACTTCCAAGGATACTCCCTCTTCTCTTATACACCCCTCATTCTGGGACCCTAACTTCTAGCAAGAACAGAATACTTAGAGAACCTGTATTAAACTGATTCTGCCTTGCCCCAGTCTCCACTTCTCACTCAAATGATCAAATGAAGCAGCCCCTTAAGAGTTAGGAGGCCAGTCTTTATTTTGTGTTGCCAGGTCTTCTGAGTGTTGTTTCCTACTTGCAGAGCATCCCATAGAAAGAGAAGGTGTGGGGGAGATGGGTATTCTAGATGATTCCTACTGATTCATGGATTAAGATATCGGTGGATGGTCCATGCCCTAAAGTCATTCCTCCCCCATCAGCCTTTTGGCTATTTCCCTCCTTACTGCCATTCTGAGAGTAAGGAATTTTATCTGTGAAAGCGTCCAGGGGCAGCTAGGTGGCACAGTGGATAGAGCACCGGCCCTGGAGTCAGGAGTACCTGAGTTCAAATCCAACCTCAGACACTTAATAATTACCTAGCTGTGTGGCCTTGGGCAAGCCACTTAACACCACTGCCTTGCAAAAACCTAAAAAAAAAAGTGTCCAGAATACTTGAATAAACTGAGGGCCTTTCTCCCTCTATTTACTTAAATTTCACAATTTTTCCAAGGATCCCCCTCCTAGTTTAGATGGAAAGAGGTTAAGAGCCAGGAAAAAAGTAGGGATTGAAAAGAAAAAGAAAAGGAAATGACACAAGTGAAGGGGTACTGAAGCGATAAAGCAGCATCAACCACACTGAACTTTTATTGTTACATGTATATGTGTTATTATAGGTATACACTGGGTCAGCTAAATTGCACAGTGGATAGAGCACCAGGCCTGGAGTCAGGACAAAGACCTGAGTTCAAATGTGTTCTCAGACACACATCAGCTGCATGACCCTGAGCAAGTCATTTCACCTCTGTCTTTCAATTTCCTCCTCTTTAAAATGGGAAGAATGGCCTCCGTCTCCTAGAATTCATACGAGGTTCCGATGAGGTAATAGATATGTAAAGTCACTGGCACATAGTGGGCACTATATAAGCATTGGCTGGTATGAGTTATTCTCTCTCTATGTATATAGATGTGTGTGTATGTATGCATGCATGCATGTAGATGTGCCAAGCAAATGATCAGAGGATTCAATCTGAGAAACATTCCATAAAGGAGCAATAAGCATTTTTTAAAACTAAATATCTTCTGCTTCTTGGCAGACTTTTTTTCTTCTTGCTGATCAGAAGGTAAAGGCATTATGGCAGGGGGGGGAGGGAGACAGAGGGAGACAGAGATGGATATGTTCTCCTCTTTTGCTTTTCCTCTGTCTCAGGTGAATGGAAGAGGAGGGATGCCTGGAAGAGCAGCCTTCCTTAGGCAGCGGAGGCCAAACCCTTACTCTGACAGATTCTATGGCAGGTTGCCTTAGTCCCAGGAGAGTGTTGCTCAGTCGGAGGACACCAGAGCTTCCCTCACCCAACAGGTATAAGGTAAGAATTTGGAAGGAAACCCCTTGTTTCTTACAGAGAACAAGACTCAGGAGATGCTAAACTGTCCACACCATATGTGAAGTATGACAAGAACTATCCCTGCATAGGAGTTACCTGTAAAGGTTATTCCCACCGGCAGCAGGATCTCCTCTTTAGGAACCAAATGTCAAGCACAACTCCTTTTTAATTAAAAACTTAATCCAACTAACTCACCAGCGTGCCCCTCCTCACTGAATCCCTCTAACTCTGGGAATCCCACCGGTCCCAGCACTTCCTCTGGACTCCCCATGGATCAAAGCCCCGCGTCGAGGAGGGATTGTCACCAAATCCCCCAGATCATAGACTGAGCATGGAGAGAGTTCAAAGGTAAAGTTCCACACAGGAGTCTCTGAGGTGGGCAGGATACAGGCAATCCCACCTCGGAAACCTCTCATTAGCAGTTCGGCACACCTGCCTGCTCGCCCCCCTCAGTCCCCCTTCTTGGGGGCAGAGTCGTCTCTCTCGGTTTACAATGGTAGGTGGTGAAAAGGAACCACTCTGCTCTCAGGGAGCCAGTCTGGTTGGGGATATCCTTAGGAAGTAGTCAAATTCTTTGTTTGAGGAACAGCCCGGCAAGGGCACCTTGCCAGAAAAAGTTGACATTTCTTTTCCTCTTCCTGGCACGGACTTGTTGGAGCTGGTAAGAGGGAGGCTGTAGGATAGGGATGGTCACTCGGGCTCATTGTGGAGGAGAGCACCAGGAGGTGCACTCACAATGGCCCTGACAGAAATGAACTTTTGTGCCTCCCTCAAAGAACCTGATCTGGAATATCCTCAAACTGTAAGATGGAGAAAACCAAAAGAAAGAAAATGGCAAATTAAAAGTTATTTTCCAAAGTCAAATCAGATGAGTGTCTCCTATTCTTCTGTTATTATCCTGAGATCAAGTTATACATAATTACAAATGAACATAATCTACAGAGAAGGAGCTAAATTATGTTCAACAGATTTATTCCCCCCCCCATAAATTTTAAGTGGCAAAATGTTTGAATAAAGTATTTTAGAAATATACTCTTTGGATTTAAAATGTGAAATATAAAAACATTAAGGTATCTCCCTATGGCTAAAATCTATCATTAGTGAATTCCTTACTCACATTTCCTTTCCAGACTCCAATTCTGGATTCTTCCTACCAGCTCCCTTCACCAATCTTGGATTGCTGAGCAAAGGCAGAGGTTGTCATATTACAAATGGTTGGAGCCGTTTCAGATTAATATTATCTGGTGTCATCTGGGTCCTCATTGTTAGGAGGCAATCTTTTCACTTTCCCCTGATTGACTTTCTATCCTATTCCCTAGGGTAGCTACTCTTCTAAAGGCACCAACATTATCACCTGTCAGCAGAGGACCTTGTTTCATCTTTCACTGAAAAAACTGAGGTATTTATTCCAAATTCTTGTCTACCTCCTCCTCTGGGCCAATTTTAAAAAATAAGGTGGCCAGCTCCTTCAATCATCCCCTCTTTCTCTAAATTATAAACTTCTACTCAGTCACTCAGTCACTCAGTCCTGCTGCTTACAAATATGCCCAGAAGTTCCCCTTTCTTAAAAAGCCTTCACCTGATGCTACTATCATCTTCCCAAGCTATCATTCTATAGCTCTCCTTCCATTTTTAAATGTTTGGTTTTTTCCAATTACACGAGATAGTTCTCCACATCCATCTTGTTGCAAGCTTCTGAGCTCCACATTTTTCTACCACCCTCACTTCTGTCCCCCTCTCCATGGCAGTGAGCAATCTGATACAGGTTGTACGTGTACAGTCATGTTTAACAGATTTCCAAATGGATGTTTGTCTTTCATTTTTTTTTTTAGGTTTTTGCAAAGCAAATGGGGTTAAGTGGCTTGCCCAAGGCCACACAGCTAAGTGTCTGAGGCCAGATTTGAACTCAGGTCCTCCTGACTCCAGGGCTGGTGCTCTATCCGTTGTGCCACCTAGCCGCCCCTTGTCCTTCGTTCTTAAAGAAGACCATGACATTAGGGAGGTGATGTCATGACAAGCACATGAACTGGATCTGAGTGGGGGGGCGGGGAGCTGTGCTGAGTCCCTGGCCTCACTTTCTCCTCTGGAGCCATCTGGGTCCAGTGGCTAAATATGCCTTGCATTCAGGGTGAGGTGATTTGCTCTGGGTCACACAGCCAGTAAGAGTGAAGTGTCTGAGGTCAGAGTCAAACTCTCTTCCTCCTGATTCCAAGGCCAGTGTTCTATCCACTGAGCCACCTGGGTGGCCCTTATTTCCATATTAGTCATGTTGTGAAAGAAGAATTAAAACTAAAGAGAAAAAAAAGACTATGAGGAAGAAAAAAAAAACATAAAAGAAGGTTTAAAAAGTGTCCATAGTAGGCTTTGCTCTGCATTCAGAGTCCTTAGTTTTTCCTCTGGATGTGGATGGCATTTTCCATCACAAGTCTTTTGGGATTGGGCGTGATCACTAAACTGCTGAGGAGCTGGGTCCACTTGATCTTCTCACAATGTTGCTGTTAATGTTCTCAACTTTTTACAGACAGGCCCCATTTCTCATTTCATGGAAACTTCTCTCTCTAAGGTTACCAATGATTGTGTTCATGCTAAGTCCAAACATCTTTATTCACTCATCCTTCTTAACCTTTCTACAACATTTGTCTATGCTGATTATGCCCTCTTTCTAGTCTTTCCTCCCTGTGATTTCTCAGCACTTTTTTTCTTGTGTTGCTCTCTTCTTTCTTGTGTTGCTCTTTTCTTGTGTTGCTCTTCTCTTATTAATGTGGACGACATTGCACTTTTATCTTTCATATCCTGGCCCTTATGTGTGATGGGATACATCCTGGATCCAGTCCAGTCCTGCCCTCTGCTCTTTCTCTGTCTCTCTCATTTCTAAGTAGCTTCCATGGATTTTATTTTTTTAAGGGTTTTTTTTTGGCAAGGCAATGGGGTTCAGTGACTTGCCCAAGGCCACACAGCTAGGTAATTATTAAGTGAGTGAGCCCGGATTTGAACTCAGGTACTCCTGACTCCAGGGCCCTAGCCGCCCCATGCTTCCATATATTTAACAATCATCTCCACACCATCATTTCTCATCTCTCCAGAGTAACATTCTCTTCTCTCCAGCTCCTGGCTGGACATCCCTAGAAGACCCATAGGCATCTCAAATTCAAGATATCCCATATGCCACAAACTAACTTTCCCCTTAAACACTCCTTCTAGTAACTTCTCTATTTCTAGTGAAGACACCTCTACTCTTCCTGGCTCAGGCTCAAGTTCTAGGCAATTTTTTTCACTCTCATTCCACACTCCCCTCCATCCCAATCCAATCAGTTGCCAAATTTAGTCAGTTATGCTCCCTCAACATCTCTCTTTTCTCTCTGCATCATGACTGCCTCATCACCTCTCATCTGTACTATTTACATTAGCCTCCAAAAAAATCCCCCTGCATCTGGCCTCTCCTCTTTCCAATCCTTTCTCCATAGACATGTCAAATTGATACCTTTTCCACTTTCTCATATTTTAGTTTTTCCAGCTACATGTAAAGATAATTTTCAGCATACATTTTTATAAGATTTTGAGTTCCAATTATTCCCCCCACCTCTCCACTCCCTAAGTCAGCAAGGTTATCCAGGTACAATCATGTTAAACATATTTCCACATCAGTTACACTGTGAAAGAAGAATCAGAACAAAAAAGAAAAACCATGAGAAAGAAAAAACCAAGTAACAAAAAAAGTGAAAATTATATGCCTCAATCTGTATTCAGACTCCATAGTTCTTTCTCTGGACATGGATGACATTTTCCATCATGAGTCTTTTGGAATTGTCTTTGATCACTGTATTGAGGAGAGCTAAATTTATCATAGTTGATCACAAATTGATATCTTTTTTTTAATTAGTGGCAGTTTATTGCCTTATACATATTTAAATATTCCTGGCAACCATGCCAAAGGAATTAAAACATTTTTAGGACACATGTACAACCTTAACATTTCAGAAACAACCAAATAATAAAAATGCAAGAACGATTGTTCATTGCATCATGAATTAAATTCAACAAATGGATGGAAACATCTATTTAATAAATGGGATTACAAAGACCCTTCCCTACCCAGAACGGGAAATAAAAAGCTGCACTCTATGTGTAGGGAGATTGAAGAGTGCACAACTACTGCACAGTCTCAACTTTAAGAAAGAAGAATAAGCAGGATTTAATCAAACATTTATAGGATTCAATGTGATTCACTTTTACAAAATAATTAAAAAGAAAAAAAAGAAAAAAAAATTTCACCAGTCTCGTTTTTATGCTATTTTTCTTGGCGCTTATGCTCTGTACTCTGGCTCCTCTGATGATCCTGTTTGTCCTACTCTGGTCCTTGCTATCACTGTGCTCTCATTTGTGAGAACACTCTACTTCTGCTGTGTTTTCAGGATTTTTTTTTTAGGTTTTTGCAAGGCAAATGGGGTTAAGTGGCTTGCCCAAGGCCACACAGCTAGGTAATTACTAAGTGTCAGAGACTGGATTTGAACCCAGGGACTTCTGACTCCAGGGCTGGTGCTTTATCCACTGTGCCACCTAGCCGCTCCCAGGATTTTTCTTTGTTGGAATTTGTTCTCATTTTCTTGACTTTTCAACACTGTTCTTCCTCAACTATCACTCCTGCTTTGTTTTCTTACTTTCATTTTTATGTTTACTTGCCTTTTCTTTGCTCCAGTTTTGACTGCTGTATTTCTACTTTGGTTCCTACTTCAATGTTTTCTTTCCCTATTTCTATATCAATTATGTTTTTCTCTCTCTCTTTTTTTTTGGAATCTCTTTTTTTCATCCCTGGGCTTCTTGTCATCTTTTGACCTCTTTATGCTTCTCTCTCTCTTTCCTACTTCTCTGCTTTCTTGGTCTTTCCCTCTCTTTTCCTTTTTCATTGCCTCTTTCTTTGTTGTAATCATGGTGTCTTCTCTAGTCTCTATCATTTTCTTTTTCACTATCCCTGTCTCTCCCATCTCCCTTTTTGTCACAATTCCAGCTATGACTTCTGAGTCTTTCCCTGCTCCACCTGCGCTCCAGCCCCCAGATCAGTGCTTCAGGATCCTCTCCTTTCTTCTTCCCTCTCCTGGGCCTCACATTCGAGTTGCTGCTATTCCTCTTCTCTTTCTAATTTTGCCAAAACTAGAAGAACCTTCTTGATGATGGCTTCTACTTCTGGATCTCTTGGACCTTCCTGTTGATCTTGATCATCTGATTTAGTAAGAAAAGACTGAAGGATTTCCCAGCCTCCATATTCAGATGCCTGGCTGATACACCTCTTCAACATCAAGGAAGGAAGGAAGGAAGGATCCAAACCAATGCCAGAGATCTTCTGGAGGCCTTGTGTACATAGAGAATCTGTATGTGATATGAAGGCCAGTTGCAAAGAACTTGGATAACAAGACAAAAATTTGTGGAAACTGTGCCTCCTGTGCCAACACCTTGAATCCCTCTGCTCAATCCTGTCTCTGCTTCTTTTTCTCATTGCTCAACATATATGACCTTGAAGTAGAACTCATCCAACACCTCTTGGTAGGCCTTGAGCGATGTTGATCAGGACCAAAGGGATCAGGTTCATGGTCTTGTTGCCCTCCCAGTGGCAGCACTTTACCCTAGCCTACCCTTGCCTGAGGCGGTAGACTGGCACTGCAATCACTCCTACCACCTCCACTGCCATCACCTCCACACTGCTGCAGTAGCTGGGGTGGCTGCGAGTTTCTGCCTGTCAGCACCGGCTGTTGTTTGCCATGACAAATTGATATTTCTAAAGTGTAATTCTAACCATGTCATTAGAAATTAGCTTTTTGTATCACACACACACACACACACACACACACACACACACACACACACACACACACAAACACCCTATTTGGCATTTAAAGTCCTTCACAACCTGGCTTCAGTCTTTCTTTCTGTTCTGGCTACACATCATTCCCTCTCAGATAGTCCTGACATCCCTTTCCAGGCTACATTCTGGAATTCTTCCACTATGCCTCAGAAATCCTCTTTATCCTGGAAGTTCACTGTTCACTTGCTACTCAGTCATGTCCAACTTTCTGTGACCCTATTTGTAGTTTTCTAGACAGAGATTCTGGGATGATTTGCCATTTCCTTCTGCCTTTGACAGATGAGGAAACGGAGGCGTTTAAGCAGGGTTAAGTGACTTGCCCAGGGTCATACAGCTAATAAGTGTCTGAGGCTAGATTTGAACTCAAGAAAAGGAGTCTTCCTGCTTCTAGGTCTGGCACTCTGTCCACTTCACCACAGCCCTGGAATTAAAACAGGGGAAGTACTTCCTGCCCCTGAAGCCCCTCCCTCTGGATGAACCCCCATTTAAGAAGGGCGCCCAAGTATCTGAGTCTCACACGTCTAGACTTCCTCCAGCATTTAATCCCCTGCTCCCTTTCTTCTTCTGCTTTTCAGTTTCCTTCTATGAACTGTTTTCTGTCATTGGATCCAAGTTCCTTGAGGGCAGTGACAATCTGTTCTGCTAGCGTCCCTGGAACTCAGCCAAGTGCTGGCCCCATGGTCAAGGCTTAAGTGCCTATGGACTGGCTGACCAAGCTCTGATCAAATCGGCCTGCTGGGGTTCCCTGCCCATGACATGCCATCTCTCGCCATCACACCTTTGTAGAGGTTGCATTCCGCCATGCATTCCTTCTCCTCACAAGGAGGGGAAGAGTGAATACATTCCAGTACTTGAACAAAAAGAGGATATTACTTTGCTGAGAGAAACCTGGGAAGACTTGTATGAACTGAGTGAAGGGAGCAGAGCCAAGAAAACGATTTATTCTACAATGATGGTAAGGAAAACAACTTTGAAAGACTTCATCACTTGAGAAGACTGAAGTGTTCTTCCTACCTCTTTGCCAAGAGGTAGATGGTAGATGGTAGATGGTGCAGAATGAACACATTAAAAAGTATTTGGTACAGGGGCGGCTAGGTGGCCTAGTGGATAAAGCACCAGCCCTGGAGTTAGGAGTACCTGGGTTCAAATCCGGTCTCAGACATTTAATAATGACCTAGCTGTGTGGCCTTGGGTGAGCCACTTAACCCCGTTTGCCTTACAAAAACCTAAAAAAAAAAAAAAAAAAAAGTATCTGGTAGGTTATTTAGCATGTGACAAATAGGTGCTAACTGGGGATACATATTAAGGAAAGCCAGTGCCTGCCCTCAAGGAACTTACAGTCTAATAGTGGGAGATGACAAGTAGGGGAGTAATGGCAAAGGAGGGAAACAAAGGTCTGCAAAGTTTCAAAGACAGGGTAGGGTCACGGGGAAATAGGCTGACATCCTTTTTTTAGAAACAATGACAAAATTAATTTGATTATGCTTCTGGAACTCGGTAGGGGAGAAGGAAAAGATGAGCTGAGTCAAAAGCTGGTAAAGAAATGAAGCGTGGTTAGAGAACTGGGTCAAGAAGCAGGGGAAGACCAAAACCATCAGCTCTGCAGGGTAAAACACACATTTTCAGATGAGACCAATGTGCATTTGTTTTACTTTAGTAACTTTTTGTTTCAAGTGAAAGCTTTTTTTTTTAAAAATAGAAATATAAAGAAGGTGGTGATAGAAATGTAAAGAAAGAAAATAGTATTAACAGAATATTTCAAAATAAACAGAAGGGAATAGAAAGAATAAGCAGAGCAGTGTTGTTATTACTATCTAGGTTGAATTCAAAATCAACTTAAAAAAAGAAACAAATGTGCCTTATTGAAATTACTAGTTTCAGGAGACAGAGCTGATGATATCAGAACACAGACTGAAACACATTTTTTCCGCCTTTCCTTTATTTCTCATGAGGGTCTATATTTTTTTGGGGGAGGGGTATTATGTTTACTCTTAAACAAGAATGTTTTAGTAATGTATTAAAAAAACCACTTGTACAAAAGTATTCATAGCAGCTCTGTTTGTGGTGGCAAAAAATTGGAAACGGAGGGGATGTCTATCAAGTGAGGAATGGCTGAACAAATTGTGGTATATGTATGTGATGGAACACTACTGTTCTATTAGAAGTCAGGAAGGATGGGAATTCAGGGAAGCCTGGAAAGACTTGCATGGACTGATGCTAAGCGAGATGAGCAGAACCAGAGAAAAATTATGCACCCTAACAGCAACATGGGGGGTGATGACCAACCTTGATGGACTTGCCCATTCTATTAGTGCAACAATCAGGCACAATACTTTATTTTTCTTCCTTAGGGATATGATTTCTCTCTCATCACATTCAACTTAGATCAATGTATACCTGTGGGGGGTGGGGGGAGGGAAGCAAGATTAGGGGAAAAATTGTAAAAAAACCTTAAACTTAAAATAAAAAATATATTGAAAATTGAAAAAAAAGAAATTACTAGTTTCACATACAAATCTCTTTTCCTGTTCTTTTCATATGAAAATGTTCATACCTATGTTTGTCAAGTTCATGATAAAAAAGATAAGAAAAAAAGAAAAAAGTGGCAAATAAGTGGTGAAATAATTTGGGTCCTTGGAAATATAGCAATTCAAATTTTAATGCAGGCACTGGCTTTTTATTAAGTAGAATACTGAATCAAGTCAAACCCTTGGACCAAGACAGCTCAGGAAGGGAGTTGCTCCTGCACAATCTGGAAAGAAGCAAACCACCAGTAGGAGCAAGGGTTTTACAGTTTTGAGTAGAGAGGTGAATAATCTAAGATAATGGGCAGTGAGCAAATGAAAAAGCAAAAGGGAATAAGGTGCAGGTGTTCCTGACCTCATGGAGGAAGTGTTTGGCTTAGAGAAGAATCAATTCTTTATCAATAAAGCTTCACCTCCTTTTTGATGGGCACAGGGAAAGAAATCGCACCATTTTGAACAAAAAGACCAGGCTCTTGAGACATTTCATTGAAAGCTTTGGGAGGGCCAGAAAAGAAAGACAGGATTACTAATGTAGTCTGAGGGATATTTATCCATGCCTGACAGGTATAGAATACTGATTGTGCTCTAAGTTCTATGCATTGTATAAATCGAAGGTTGCTGAGCTTTTAAAAAAAAATCTTTTATTTTTCAAAGCATTTTCTCTGTTAGACCCAGAGATAAATGCGGTTTTTACTCTTTCTGGATTGTGTCTGACTGTTACAAATGGGCAGCCTGCCTCAAGTGCTGATTGGAGGCTCTAAGAGGGAGGGTATTACTAACTACCTTCATTGAAGAATAAAGAGAAAGGGATTAACTGCTGAAACACCAAAAAGGATAACTGGGAGACAGACTGGCTGGGCAGCCAAGGACACAGAGACCAAGATGTGATTAGCTATTAACTGCTCTGAAAGGAGGAAGATGAGGGAAGTCAGATGCTGCTTGGGGATGGGTCTATCTGGGTTGCCCCATGCACTGAAGGGCTTCTCCAGGTCACCCATCAGTCCTGAGGTTGGGGTGAGCACAAACCACCACCGCCGCCACCACTGCTACTGCAGCAGCAGCAGCAATACTCTGAATGTCTTTAAATAGCAGTCTGAGGCCTGCAGCAGCTTTCCTACACCCCCACAGGCCCAGAAATAGAACAAAAGAGCCTCAAACATGGTCGGGTTTCTGCACAGGCAGCCGGCTGCTGCTTCTGGGTCTTGGGACCATTGTCCTTGGGAGCTGATTAGATTCACACTTCCACTGAGCTTGAGGATGCTTCCAACTCAGGAAGGGGCTTCATTTCTCCTTGCCCTGGACAATCATAATGCAGATATCCTGCAGGAAGAGTCAAGCAAGACCTCTGTCCCCAGCCAACACAGTACCAGGCTGGCCCAGAGCAGCGTGGCCGTCTGAATGGTCCCAAGAAGGCCATCCCCTCTCCATATCCCTTGAGGCCAATCTGGTTATCTGAACCAACTCTGGCTTACTCCTGGACTACAGGGCCCTGGGGTGGGGCAGTTTAGTTTAGAGGTTGATGGGGGAGAGATGCCATTATTTTGGGGGGGGGGTACAGGCAGCCTCCGTGACCTCCCAGGAGCCGAGGCCAGAGAAGAGCTCTCCAGTGAGATACCATTCAACAGATTCAGCACCACACAATCCTGGGCATTTCACAGGATTATCTTGTCAAACTACTGATTCTGGGAGATCAAACAGTGCCTTTTGAGTGGCCTGTGCAGGAAGACCTCCAAAGGAGGGGGACTCTCTTCCTGAGGCAGCCTGTACCCCTTCGGGGGGCTCAAGTTGAACATGGGCTCAACTGCAACATGGTGAGTGAACCAACCAGCAGACTGGATTGATGGTGCAAAAACAAGTTTTCAAGTTCCTAAAGATTGCAATGGGGGAACATCATTCCTCCCTGGGCTCAATCCTTACAAGGTCTTTGGACCCCAAGTGAAGTCTGATCTAAAAACATGCAGAAACTGAATCTGATCTGTCAACCTCTGGCTGATCAGAGAAGAGCACAGAGGGACTTGCACCTCTCTTAAAGTAGCCCGCACTCTTATCAACTTCCCTGGCTGCCAGATCACAGCATTGATGCACACTAAAAGGGTCAGTGAACCCTGAATCTTTTTTCAGAAAAACTGCTGTCCAACTCTGCTTTCCCCCTCATTTTGTTCCTGTGAAGCTGAGATTTTTGAACCCATATCTAAACCCCTGCCTTGCTCTCAAATATGGCCCAGTGACTTCAACCTGTCAATATTGTTTTAGATCTTGTGATTCTGTAACTCAGTGGATTAGCAATTCCTCCTAGTTTAGCATCACTGGCCAATCTGATAAGGATGCCAGCTACATTTTCATCCAAGTCACTGAAGAAAATATCAAACAGCCCAGGGTCAAGTACAGATCCCTGGGGCCCTCCACCACAGACCCCCTGGCAAAGGACACTGAATCATTAATGACCAGTCATTCATCCAGTATTCCAAGTTCATCTACTAACTGAATTGGCATCTAGTCCATAGATCTCCAACATTTCAACAATGATAGATTAAAATATTTTATCAATGCTTTGTTAAATTCTAGAGATAACATATTTCTACAGTATTTCTTTGATCTACCTATATTGAGTAAACCTGAGGAAGTAAATTAGTCATACATGTTCAGTCTTCTTGATGAAGTCATCTTAATTTCTCACAATCAGAGCTTCTTTTTCTTAACAATAAATCTACAATTATTAAGTGCTAGTCTTGGTGCTAAATCCTGGGGAATAATTTTAAAAATTAAACAGTTCTGTCCTTAAGAATATTCAATTCTAATACCAAAACCTATGGGATTCATTCAAAGCAACTCTCAGGGGATATATTATAGCTCTAAATGCTTACATGAATAAATTGGAGAAAGAAGAAATCAATGAACTAAACATGCAACTAAAAAAATTAGAGAAAGAACAAATCAAAAATTCCCAATTAAATACTAAATTAGAAATTCTAAAAATTGAAGGAGAAATTAATAAAATTTAAAGCAAAAAACTATTGAATTAATAAATAAAACCAAAAGTTGATATTATGAAAAAACCAATAAAATTGATAAACCTCTGGTCAATTTGATTAAAAAAAAGAAAGAAGAAAAACAAATTGCTAGTATCATAAAAGAAAAAGGTGAACTCACCGCCACTAAGAAGGAAATTAAAGTAATAATTCAAAATTATTTTGCCCAACTCTATGCCAATAAATTTGATAATCTAAGTGAAATGGATGAATATTTACAAAAATACATGTTGCCCAGGTTAAATGAAGAAGAGATTAAATATCTAAACAACCCTATCTCAGATAAAGAAATTCAACAAGCCATTATTGAACTCCCTAAAAAAAAATCTCCAGGGCCTGATGGATTCACAAGTAAATTCTACCAAACATTTAAGGAACAATTGGTTCCAATTCCATATAAACTCTTTGGAAAAATAGGGAAAGATGGAACTCTGCCTAACTTTCTATGAAACCAATATGGTGCTGTTACCTAAACCAGGAAGAGTTAAAACAGAGAAAGAAAATTATAGACCTATTTCCCTGACGAATATAGATGCAAAAATCCTAAATAAAATCTTAGCAAAATGATTACAACAAGTCATCACAAGGATAATACATTATGATCAAGTAGGATTTATTCCAGGAATGCAGGGTTGGTTCAATATTAGGAAAACTGTTAGTATACTCAATTATATCAACAACAAACCCATCAGAAATCATATGATCATATCAATAGATGCTGAAAAAGCTTTTGACAAAATACAGCATCCATTCCTATTAAAAACACTAGAGAGTGTAGGAATAAATGGACTGTTCCTTAAAATAATTAGCAGTATCTATCTGAAACCATCAACAAGCATTATATTCAATGGGGAGAGGCTAGAGGCATTCCCAATAAGATCAGGGGTGAAACAAGGGTGCCCATTATCACCACTACTATTCAATATTGTATTAGAAATGTTAGCTTCAGCAATTAGAGAAGAAAAAGAAATTGAAGGAATTAGAATTGGGAAGGAAGAGACAAAACTCTCACTCTTTGCAGATGACATGATGGTCTACCTAGAGAATCCCAAGAAATCATCCAAAAAACTACTGGAAACAATTAGCAATTTTAGCAAAGTTGCAGGTTATAAAATAAACCCTCATAAATCCTCAACTTTTCTTTATATGTCTAGCAAGATACAGCAGGAAGAGCTAGAAAGAGAAATCCCATTCAAAGTAACCTCAGACAATATAAAATACTTGGGAGTCTATTTGCTAAGACAGACTCAGAATCGTTTTGAAAACAATTATAAAACACTTCTCACACAAATTAAATCAGATTTAAATAACTGGGCAAATATCAACTGCTCATGGATAGGCAGAGCTAATATAATAAAAATGATAATTCTACCAAAACTAAACTATCTGTTTAGTGCTACCAATCAAAATTCCAAAAAATTACTTTAATGAGCTAGAAAAAAATTGTAAGTAAATTCATATGGAGAAATAAAAAGTCAAGAATTGCCAGGAGCTTAATGAAAAAAAGTGCAAAAGAAGGTGGCTTAGCCCTACCTGATCTAAAATTATATTATAAAGCATCAGTCATCAAAACTGTTTGATACTGGCTAAGAAATAGAGTGGTGGACCAGTGGAATAGACTAGGTGTAAAAGCAGATGATTACAGTAATCCGCTGTTTGATAAACCCAAAGAGTCCGGCCATTGGGATAAAAACTCCCTCTTTGATAAAAACTGTTGGGATAATTGGAAGTTAGTATGGAAGAAACTTAGATTAGACCAACACCTCACATCCTTTACCAGGATAAGATCCAAATGGTTACAGGACTTAGACATAAAAAACAATACTATAAGCAAATTAGAAGATCAAGGATTAGTTTACCTGTCAGATCTATGGAAAGGGGAGCAGTTTATGACTAAGTAAGAGTTGGAGAACATCACCAAAAACCAATTAGATGATTTCGATTACATTAAATTAAAAAGATTTTGCACAGATAAAACCAATGTAACCAAGATCAAAAGAAATGTAGTAAATTGGGAAACAATCTTTACAACTAATGATTCTGACAAAGGACTCATTTCTAAAACATACAGAGAACTGAGTCATATTTTTAAAACAAAAAGCCACTCCCCAATTGACAAATGGTCAAAGGATATGCAAAGGCAATTTACAGATGAGGAGATCAAAGCAATCCATAGCCATATGAAAAAATGCTCTAAATCATTAATTATTAGAGAAATGCAAATTAAAGCTTCTCTGAGGTACCACCTCACACCTCTCAGATTGGCCAGTATGACCAGGAAGGATAATGATCATTGTTGGAAGGGTTGTGGGAAATCTGGGACAGTATTGTCTGTTGTCCACTGTTGGTGGAGCTGTGAACTCATCCAACCCTTCTGGAGAGCTATTTGGAACTATGCCCAAAGGGCAACAAAAATGTGCATACCCTTTGACCTAGCAATACCACTACTGGGTCTATACCCTGAGGATATGATGAAAAAGGGTAAAACATCACTTGTACAAAAATATTTATAGCAACCCTGTTTGTGGTGGCAAAGAATTGGAAATCAAGTAAATGTCCTTCAATTGGAGAATGGCATAGCAAACTGTGGTATATGTATGTCATGGAACACTATTGTTCTATTAGAAACCAGGAGGGACGGGACTTCAGGGAAGCCTGGAGGGATTTGCATGAACTGATGCTGAGTGAGATGAGCAGAACCAGAAAAACACTGTACACCCTAACAGCAACATGGGAGTGATGGTCAACCTTGATGGACTTGCTCATTCCATCAGTGCAACAATCGGGACCAATTTTGGGCTGTCTGGAAAGGAGAGTGCCATCTGTATCCAGATAAGGAGCTGTGGAGTTTGAACAAAGTTCAAGGACTATTCCCTTTAATTTAGAAAAAGCAGATATCTTATTGTCTGATCTTGTCACCTCTTAGACTTCTCTTCTTTAAGGATATGATTTCTCTCTCATCATACCCAATTTGGATCAAAGTACAGCATGGAAACAAAGTAAAGACTGACAGAGTGCTTTCTGTGGAGGGGGGTAGGGGGAGGGAAGCAAGATGGGGGGAAAATTGTAAAACTCAAATAATATCTTTAATAAAAATTAATTAAAAAATTAAAAAAAGAATATTCAATTCTATTGGCAGAAACAACATCTTTATTTGTAAAGAAATATAAAATAAATACAAAGTAAATATAAACTATCTTGGGCTGGAGTGAGGGGGGCCATGAAAGATACAATGTAGGAGAATGATGACTGGCCTGACTTTTGGAAGAACCTGGAGAGTCTGTGAGGAGGAGGAGAGGAAGGAAAGAATTTCTAGTAAACAACATTTGTAGGATACTGGTTTTTAATCCTCTCTGCTATCTGTTTCTATTTTATGGGAGAGTTAATCCCATTGACATTCACCATTATTACTAACTTTGCATTTCCTTCCATCCTATTTTTCCCCATTTATACTTTTTCCTCTCTTTACACCCTATCCCTCCTCATCAGTATTTTGTTTTTTTTACCACCATCTCCTCCTGACCTCTCTTCTATCAGTTTCTCTCTATTACTTTCCCCTTTCCCCTTCTTCCTCTTTCTTTTCCTTTTCCCTTTCCATTTCTCCATGGGGTAAGAAAAATTTCTAAACTCAATTGAGAGTGTATGTTATTCTCTTTGTCTTTTTTTTGGTCTTTATTTATTCATTTATTCACTCATTTATTTATTTTCTTTGTTTATATATTTATTTTTCTCTCTTTGAGTCCCATATTGTTGAGTGTAAGATTCAACTCTCCTTTTTTTCCCCTGTATTATAAAAAATCCTTTGTGACTTTTCATGAGATGCAATTTACTCTCTTCTACCTCTCCTTCTCCCAGTATAAATCCTTTTTTGTCTTTTTTTAATGTTATCACATCTTAATCAACGTATACTCACTTTCTAAGTATATCCCTTTCAACTGTTCTAATAGATATATAATTCTCAAGAGTTACAAGATTCATCACTTGATGATGTTTGCCTTTTTGAAGAAGACCATGTCATCAGGGAAATGGTTTGGATTTGTAAGTGAATTAGATTTGAGTGAGGGGGGACTGTGCTAAATCACCAGCCTTACTTTCTCCTCCAGATCCATCTAGGTCCAGGGGTCAGATATGAATCAGGATGACTGGAGATGGCCTTGGATATGAGGCAATCAGGATTAAATGACTTGCCCAAGGTCATACAGCTAGTAAGTATCAAGAGTCTGAGGTCAAATTTGAACTGAGATCTTCCCGACTCCAAGGTCAGTCACTTTACCACCTAGCTGCCCATCATTACATCATAATCAATTTATACCCATACCCTTGGTATATATTCCTTTCAACTGTCCTAATAGAGATACAATTCTCAAGAGTTACAAGTATTATCTTCCTGTGTAGGAATGAAAATACTTTAGTCTTCACTTTTTTTCCCCTTTTCATTTACCTTTTTAATATATCTCTTGAATCTTGTATTTGAAGTCATGTTTTCTATTCAGTTCTGGTCTTTTTTTATCAGGTATGTTTGAAAGTTCCCTATTTCATTGTAGGTCCAGCTTCCCCCCACCCACCCAAAGATCCCAGAATATTATATTCCAGGTCCTCAGATCCTTTAATGTTGTAGTTGCTTAATCCTGCATAATCCTGACTGTGGTTCTTTGGATTGTGAATTGCTTCTTTTTGGCTGCTTATGTATTTTCTCCTTTAGTTGATAATTCTGAAATTTATACCTTTGGAGTTTTTATTTGGGGATCTCTTTCAGGAAGGTGATTGGTGAGTTTTTAAAGGACTCTTATTCTAGGATACCAGGGCAGTTTTCCTTGATAATCTCCTGAAAGATATTGTCCAGGTTCTTTTTTTTTTTTATGGTTTTCAGTTACTCCACTTTTTCCTTAAATTATCTCTCTGGATCTATTTTCCAGGTTAGACATTTTCCTTATAAGGTACTTGATATATCCTTCATTTTTTTCATCTTTTGATTTTGTTTGATGGATTCTTGATGAATTATAGTAATTAATTTCCATTTGTCCAATTTTAATTTTTAAGGATTTATTTTCTTCAGTTAGTTTTTGTATCTCCTTTTCATTTGATCAATTCTATTTTTAAAGGTACTGTTTTCCTTTTCCAATTTTTCATAATTCTCCTTTATAACTCTCATTTCTTTTCCCAAATTTTCTACTACTTTTCCAAGAGGACTTTTTGAATTTGAAACTAATTCATAATCCCCTTTGAGGCTTCACATGTAGGCATCTATCTTGTCACTGTCTTTTTCTTCATTATCTTTTCTGTCACCATAGTAGCTTTCTATATTTAGGACTTTTTTTTTTTTTTCATTTTCAAAGTTGAGTTCTGTACCTGGGGCACCAGAGATATAGTTCCAAGCTTTTTGTGCTGGAGACTGGGGGTGGGGGTGGGGGGGAGTCTGATCGCTGGTTTTCTGCAGTGGAGTCTCAGGTGTGCCTAGGGGCTTGCTCCCTGTATTAGGACAGTGTGATTCAGTCCTGCCAGTTGTACCAGAGTTCTGGGGTTTGTAGTACTCCTTCCAAACTGGGGCTGGGGCTCTCATTGCTGGCTGCTGAGCTGGGATCTGCACTGTGGCTATGAGCTTCCTAATGGCTTTCCTGAAGTCCCTCCAAGATATCTTGAGCTGAACAGTTGTTTCACTGCTTTTTTTGTGTGTGTGGTCTCAGTCACTTCAGAGGCATCATTTAAACTTGTTTTAGAAGGAAACTGAAAAGTTTTGGGATCTTCTTAGCTTCTTTCCAACATTTTTGGCTCCATTCAGGTAGTCTCAGAAGGAATAAATTTCAAGTATAGAGAGACATTATGTAAAAACTTAGAAAGAGGAGCAGCTAGGTGGTGTAGTGGATAGAGCATTGGTCCTGGAGTCAGAAGGACCAGAATTCAAATCTGTTCTCAGACACTTAATAATTACCTAGCTCTATGACCTTGGGCAAGTCATGTTAACTCCAATGCCTTGCAAAAATCTAAAAAACAAACAAACTTGGAAAGAGAAGATGGAATGTCATAAGGAAGGAATAAAAAGACAAATCTGGTTGTAAAGTATATGAAGAAAACTAATGCTTAAAGAGCTTTGGAAGGTCAGCTTACAAAAGACTTTAAATTAAAAAGAAAGAGAGAACCCAGAGCAGAGATAAAGACAAAAACCAAACAACAGTCTAGGACTTCAGAGAGCTTTAGTTCTAGATTGTTTGAGAAGTGGGGAAAAATACAACACAGATGAATAGTGGCAATGGGGAACCATAAAACATTCTTGAACAAAGGAGTAACACAGTCAGACACGTGCTTCAGGAATAGCCTAAATGTGGAGGTCGGACTGGAAAAAGGAGAGATCAGAAGCAGGAAGACAATTAGGAGGTCACAGTAATAATCCAAGTGAAAGGGGACAAGGGCCTGAATAAACACACCATGAATGAACTTGTTAATTATATGCTTTAGAATTTCCCCACTAACAGACATCAGGTTCACCGACCTACAGTCTGTAGGTTCCATTCTTCACTTTTTTTTTTTTAAATTTGGGGCACCTGCCCTTTCACTGGGTATGCAGAATTCCCATTTTGTGCATTTTTCAAATATCACTGACCATGCTAATATTTATATAGTCCTTCAAGGTTTTCAAAGCACTTCACATAGAGAATGTAGACTCTCTGGCAGGTGACCTGAATGAATGGATGCAAGGTGCTCTCTTACTCTTTTATTTATCTTGGCTATCAATACCCTTCAAGCTTTTTTGTTCTGTTCTCTCCAGTCCAAAAATAATTCTACTTGGTAGACAAAACAGAAGCAAGATAAGAATTAGGCAATTCAAACCTCCCAGGTGTCAGTTGCAACCATTCCATCTACCATGGACAGTGGTCCTTTGCCTTTAATCCTGCACTATTTTGTTTCTTCAGTTTTTGTCATTCTGGATCCTGCTACATTTCTGCAGTCATCCTTCCTTACCTTTCCTTGCAGACATCTGTATATGACTTAAAAAAAAATCTCAGTTTTCAAGGACAGTTCTGAAGGACAATGCCATCCATATGCAAAGAAAAAAACTAAGGAGTCTGAATGCAGACCAAAGCACAGTATATTCACTTTTTTAAAACTTCTTTTATGTTTCTCCTTTCTTTCATATTTCTTTTCTTTCTCCTTAGTTCTAATTCTTCTTTTACAACATGACTAATATGGAAATATGTAAAACATGACTATACATGCACAATTTTTACCGGATTATTTGCCTCGATGAGGATGGTGGTAGAAAAATGTGGAATTCATGCATTGGCAAATGGATAAATATTGAAAACTACTTTTACATATAATTGGAAAAATAAAATTTCAATTAAAATCTCTTTGCTAGTAAATTCTTTGTTCATCTGCATTGCTTTCTTCAGATAATTCACATTTTCCCTCCTCACTGGAATGAATTCCCTTCATAATAGCATTCCTGAGAGTTTCTCAAGCCTCCTTAGCTATTTTTTTTCCTATGGAATTTTCACCCAAAGCCTCCCATCTATCATTTCCTCTGTATCTTAGGAAGTTTGCCCTCATGAAATCTACCTAGGATGCAGGTTTCACTGTATCTTGCTTTTTTCTTTTTGTTTGTTTGTTTGTTTTAGTTTTGGGAAGGCAGGTGGGGTTAAGTGGCTTGCCCAAGGCCACAGGGCTAGGTAATTATTAAGTGTCTGAGGCTGGATTTGAACTCAGGTACTCCTGACTCCAAGGCCAGTGCTCTATCCACTGCGCCACCTAGCCGCCCCAATCTTGCTTTTTTCTAACACAAATTCTGGAAGTCGTGATCTCTGACTTAAGATTCCTATCACTCCTATCAGAATGTCCAGCTCTCCTCTGTTGGGGAAAATTAGATCTATAACAGACTTTCCCTCTGTTGATTTATTTACCTTTTAAAGAATGAGATGAAGGTGAGCCAGCAAGTTGTTGAAGATTGTGCTCTTAGCAGGCTAAGAGCTCCAGGAGAACCTGGACAACTGGTCTTCCATCCCCATGACATACTGTGATCTGGTCTCTGACTCTTCATCTGTTTTCTCTTTCTGCTATGCAGCTTTTAGAATATGCCAATCAATGAATGAAAAAAGCCTGTACGAAGAGCTAAATTGGAGGAAGGACAGAATTCAATTCTATACAGCAAATATTTATTATTATTAATTATCACTTCTATATATAGGGCCACTAAATAGTCCAAAACAGTTCCTGCCTTCAAGGAGCTTTTTTTGAAGGGCATGCCACACATATACAACTGAGTAGAATGAGGGATCATCAGGGATCTCACACATGATGAGATGGTGCTTCTTCCTGTCAAGGCCAATTTCTACTTGTGCAAGTGATCCCAGCTCATTCTCCCTCCTCTAGCAGATTGCTGCTTATCATTCTCTTACCTAAACTTCTTATCATTCTCTTACCTAATCTTCAATCTCTTCCTGTCCAACATCTATTTCTCTACTGCCTACAAATATGCCCATCTCTACCATCCTCAAAAACCCTCCCTTGATGCTCCCATCCCTGCTAATTACTCTCTCTCCTCCCTTTTGTGGATAACCTCCTTAGAAGGTTGTCTACAAGTGCCTCCATTCTCCTCTCCTTTTAATTCTCTTTTTAACCCTTCGCTATCTGGTTTCCATTCTCATTATTCAACTCAAACTACTGTCTCTAAAGTTACCTGTGATCTCTTAATTGTCATATCTAATGGCCTTTTCTCAATCCCTCATCCTTGATCTTTCTAAGCCTCTGACATCGTCAATCACCCTCTTCTCCTTAATATGCTCTAGAAGAGCATATTAAGTTCTGCTCTGGTCTATCTGACTGTTCCTTATCAGTCTCCTTTGCTAAATTTTCATGTAGGTCAAGCCTGTTAACTATGGGTGCCCCACTGGGTTCTCTCCTGGGACAGTTTTTCTTTTCCCCTCTAGACTAGTAGTATCAAACTCAAATAGAAATGTACATAAAGATCCCTGAGGGCTGTATTTTGAAAGCTTTAAAATGTAATGTTATTTATGTTTTATTATATTTTTATTTATTACTTTGCTATATATATTTCCTAATTGCCTTTTTGTTCATCTGGCTCAGAATGGACCTGGGAATGTTGCCTGTGCATGCTGCTCATTGTTTGACACTTCTGCTCTCTATTGTTTTACTTGCTGATCTCATCAGCACCATGGATTCAATAATCATGGCCATACTGATGACTCAAATTTATTCCTTCAGTTCTATCTCTCTGCTAATCTTCAGTCTTACATATTTGATTGCCTTTCAGATACTTCAAACTGGATGTCCAGTAGATATCTTTTTTTTAAATTTATTTTTATTAAAGATATTATTTGAGTTTTACAATTTTCCCCCCAATCTTGCTTCCCTCCCCCCACCCCCCCACGGAAAGCACTCTGTCGGTCTTTACTTTGTTTCCATGTTGTACCTTGATCCAAATTGGGTGTGATGAGAGAGAAATCATATCCTTAAAGAAGCGAAGTCTAAGAGGTAACAAGATCAGACAATAAGATAGCTGTATTTTTCTAAATTACAGGGAATGGTCCTTGAACTTTGTTCAAACTCCACAGCTCCTTATCTGGATACAGATGGTACTCTCCTTTTGAAAACAGCCCCAAATTGTTCTCAATTGTTGCACTGATGGAATGAGCAAGTCCTTCAAGGTTGATCATCACTCCCATGTTGCTGTTAGGGTGTACAGTGTTTTTCTGGTTCTGTTCATCTCACTCAGCATCAGTTCATGCAAATCCCTCCAGGCTTCCCTGAAATCCCATCCCTCCTGGTTTCTAATAGAATAATAGTGTTCCATGACATACATATACCACAGTTTGTTAAGCCATTCCCCAATTGAAGGATATTTTCCAGTAGATATCTTAAACTCAGTAGGTCCAAAATAGAACTCATTCTTTTTCCCCCCTAAACCCTCCCCCCCCCACCTTTCCTGTTATTGTTAAGGACAACACCATCTTCCCAGTCTTTCAGGGGCACAACCTTGGATTCCTTACTTCCCATATCTGAGCTGTTGCCAAGGTCACCTTTGCATTGTCTCTAGAATATGCCTCCTTCTCTCCTTTGGCATTGCCATCTCCCTGGTGCTTTCATCACTTTACTTCTAGATAATTATAATAGCTGCTGGTGGGTCTATCCACCTCAAGTCTTTCCCCATTCCTGTCTATCCCTAATTCAACTGATAAAATAATTTTCTTAAAATGTAGGTCTGATCATGTTACTCCCCCCATCTCTTTATTCTCTAGGGATTCCCTATTGCTTCCAGCATCAAAGACAAAATTCTCTACTTGGCATTCAAAGTCCTTTATAATCTAGTTTTTCACTTCAACTCTCTCCCCCATTCCAGGCTTCTTATATATCACAACCTCCCATGTACTCCTCTGATCCAGTGATTCCTCCTTGTTATTCCTTGCCCAAAAGCTCCATTGCCCAACTCTTTTTTTCTCTTCCTGGAATTCTCTCCTTCCTCAAATTTCCAACTCCTGGCTTCCTTCGAGTCCTAGCTTCAATCCTACCTTTTATAGCAGTTGTATCTAAAAGAAGGGCTAGGAGTTTCATGCAAACAAAACAGATTAAAATATGACTGGGAAATATTTAACAAATAATATAATACAACATAGATAGTATTACATTTTAAAATTAAGTCAACATCCCTGATCTGTAGGGATCCTTATGTATGGAGGAATGGTTCCATTTCTATTTGAGTTTACTACTACTGTTATTTTACAGGAAGTTTTTCTTAATTCCTCTTAATTCCAGTGCCTTCTCTTTGTTGATGATTTCCTATTCATTTTGCATATAGCTTGTTTGTATGTAGTTGTTTGAAAGATTGTCTTTCCCATTAGATTGTAAGATCAGGGCTGGTCTATTTTAGTGCCTGATACACAGTAGGGGCTTAATAAATGTTTACTGATTGACTGTTTATGATGGTAGGCTTGGTAACTGAATGGATACTAAGAGTTATTTACTACTGAGTGATATTCTAATGTCTCTTTATTTTAAAATTTTATTATTGTCCTTTTCTCTTATATCACATTCATTTCCAAAACGTGCTACAAGGACACTCTCCAAGTCTCTCTGAAGAACTTTGGAATTGATTGTGGCAGCATGGGAGACACTGGCACAGAACTGCCCAGCTTGAGGGGCACTGTGCTCTATGGGCAAGGGAGAATGTAAGCAGGTCAAGGGAGACCTGAGATGTGCAAGCTTAGAAAATCCACAGGTGTACACATGGACAATTTGTGCTTGATGTGTGATAGAGCATGCTGAGTTTGTATTGGTCTGATCATTCACAGTAGGACATACTGTACACTGCCTCTAATATAGAGACGCCATTTTGGTCCTCTCTTTGAGAACAAAAGACAAGAACCATTTCCAAATAAACCTTCTCAAATCCAGCAAGAGTTTCCTTGTGACAAAGATTTTTTCTTCATTTTTTAAATAATATTTTACCTTTTCTTTTTTTTTATTTTAGGGTTTTTTTTTTTTTTTTGCAAGGCAAACGGGGTTAAGTGGCTTGCCCAAGGCCACACAGCTAGGCAATTATGAAGTATCTGAGACCGGATTTGAACCCAGGTACTCCTGACTCCAGGGCCAGTGCTTTATCCACTATGCCACCTAGCTGCCCCTTTTACCTTTTCTTAATTACATGTAAAGACAACTTTTAACATTCATTAAAAATTTTTTTGAGTTTCAATTTTCCTCCCTTCCTCTCACTTCCCTTCTCTCTGAGATGGTAAGCAGGCTATGAAAGTGCAATCATGCGCAAAATATTTCCATATTAGTCATTAACAAAGATATCCGCAAAACCTACCAGGACATTGAGAGTATCAGACAACAAATGCAACCTTCCACACCCACAGTCCTTTATTTCTTGGAGGAGAGAAGAAAGATATATTTTTTTCATTGGTCCTAATGCCTTTTCAAAGATAATGTTTTGTTTTATGATGTACCCTGACTGAGATCTATGGGTGTGAACTTCTAAAGGAGGGCAGAGCCATACACTGAACAGGGGGATGAAAAGATATACCAGCCCAGCTGCATTCATTGCAAGATTGTCTGTAGTTCCGCCATCCAGATGGGAGGAATTAAAGGACGTCCGTGTGTTGAGTTTTTGACAGTATAATACAGAAAATGGGAAGAAGCCAAGTTTGGAGCATAGACTATGTTTGCCTTTCAATCATCATTCATTCTGTCATTCTGCCTCAGGACTCCTTTCCCTCTCAGATAAGACAAAGAGCTTGCAAATTAACTTTTACAAAAACTTCAGGAGTTTCCATGGAAAGGTAATTCAATTACCTGTTAAAGGAAACTTGTTCAGACAAATTCCAAATTTTGTTCTTAGGAAATCTAAAAATGGTGGGACATTTAAGGAGCCCTAAAATTTCCAGTTTAAAAACTGAAGGGCTATACAACTCCTTCATTGTCCAAGGAATTACAGGAAAATTGCCCAGGGAATTTCCTTAGTCATTTATTCTTTGTGTTCCTGGGTTCAGTTTTTTTGTTCTTTCACTTCTTTCCTAAGTGCCTGGAGTCTTGTCAGCCAAATTTGGACAATAATGAACTAGATGCAAGCCCAAGTGAATCCAAGTTAAAGAAATTGTCCTTGAAAACAATTAACTATCATCTTATAACACCAAATCGACAAAGATAGTTTTTAAAAAAGTATTATGGTTGCAGAAACAGGTACACTACTGATATTACTACAAATACCTTTTGAATACAATCTTTTTGAAAATCAATACGGCAAAATATAATCTGAAGCACAAAACTGTTTATGTCTGTTAATCAAGTGATCATACTATAAGGACCACATAGGAAAAATGTTGCTGAGAGGGGGAAAAAAATGACCTATTTTTACAAAATTAATTTGTAGCATTGCTATTTGGAATTGCAGAAAACTGCAATCCCTGGGTCCAATGTTTGGCGCATGACTAAACAAATCACTGATTTGGTTCTTGTCCTTTGTTATCAAAGAAGATCAAAATGACATTACTATGTTTGAGACAAGTTATAATGTGTCCAACAGTGGCTGATCAACCAATATGAGCTCAGAATGTTCTACCACAGGTTGGGCACAAATAGGTCAGGTATGTCATATTTTCTTTGAGCTGCTTCAGTTCTGCCTTCCTCACAGAGGGCACCTCCCTCATTGATGAGGATACACCATACCGGGCAGTCCTGTGCCAGTGTCTCCCAAGCTGTACAGTCAATTCTAAAGTTCTTCAATGAGATGTTCAGGGTGTCTCATTATTGCTTATTCTGACCCTCTTGTGAGCAATTGCCCTATGTCAATTCTCCATAAAATAGTTTTTTTTGGGCAAGTCTGGCATTCTAACAGCATGGCCAGCTGCATAGTTGCATCTCTATAGTAATGTTGGAATGTTGGACAGTTTAGCTTGAGAAAGGACCCCTCCTGCCAGGTGGTCTTCAGAATCTTCCTAAGACAAGTTAAATGGAAGTGATTCAGTTTCCTGACATGACACTGGTAGCCTGTCCAGGTTTCACAAGCATATAGCAATGAAGTTAGTACAATGGCTCTGTTAGACCTTCAGTTTGGTAGTCAGTCTAATACTTCTCTCCCACACTTTCTTTCAGGGCATCCCAAATAATGAACTAGCTCTGGCAATGAGTGTGTCAACCTCATTGTCAATGTGTACTCCTCTGGCAAGGACACTGTCAAGCTAAGTTTGTACACAAACTTCTCCATTAGCTGTAATCCATGGCTCCATATGGATGATGTGGTGCTGGCTGATGGAGCACCTGTGTTTTCTTGGTGTTAATTATTAGACCAAAATTAGCACAAGCCGCAGAGAATCGATCCATTCTTTGTTGTATCTCAGCTTCAGAAGCTGCATTGAGGGCATCATCATCTGCAAACAGAAGATCATACACCAACACTCCTGCCACTTTGGTCTTGGCTTGTAGCCTTTTCAAGTTAAAGAATTAGCTATCAGAGTCATAGCTGACCTTGAGGCCATGTTCATCCTCAGTGAAAGTGTTTGATAACATAGCTGAAAATATCATGCAAAAAAGCATGGGAGCAAGGACACCTCCTTGTTTTATTCCATTGGTAACTGAGAATTCTCAAGACCATTGTCCACTATCCAGAACCCAGGCAAGAAATTTATTTACAATACTGATGAACTTCTTTGGCCAACCAAATTTTGACATAATTTTCATGCATGGTGGTATTAAAGGCCTTGATCAGATCTACAAATGTTGTACACAGACCTCTGTTCTGTTCCTGTCATTTTTCCTGGAGTTGTCAGGCAGCAAATACCATATTGACTGTTCCTCTACCCTTTATGAAGCCACACTGGCTTTCAGAGAGGTGACTGTCTTCCTGGTGAAGGATCAGCCTTATTGAGAAGGACTCTGGTAAAAATCTTACAAAGAGAAATACCTTGTGATTGTCACAGGACAATCTAGTCCCTTTACCTTTATAGAGATAGACAATGCATCCTTGAATTCCTGGGGGATAACTCTTCATGCAATGTAATCTGGAAAATTTCAGTCAGTTTTGGATGAGTAATGTACCCCCACCTTGTAGATCTCAGCTGGAATAGAATCATCATCAGGTGCTTTGCCACTTAAAATGAGCCTAATAGCATTCAAAACCTCTTCTTCAGTTGGAACTTCAGCTAGGGTTGGATTGACTTCAACTTGAGATAAATAGTCAATGGCTTCTGCATATGGTACATCTCAGCTACTCAGTGCTGATGGATCCACATTGATTAATGGATGGTAGGGACATGATCCTAGAGAGATGGGCTGAACACCTTCCATAGTGTTCTTAACAGAATAAATCACAGTATATAATAAAAATAGACTATTATTGTGTCATAAGAAATGACAATTATGAAGAATACAAAGAATTATGGGGAAGATTCATGAAGTAATACACAGAGAAGAAAGTAGAATGAGAACAATATATACTGAATCCAACTGTGTAAAAAGAAAGATGCAAACAAAAGCAATATCGAAAAGATCCTAGAAAAATGAAGAAAAAATTCCAGAAGACACATAGGCAAATGGGACATTTTTGTTATTTTGACAAATTAAAATTTGAAAAGCAATCTTATGAAGGATGATAGGTAATTATGAATAGCATCATCTCATAAACAGTGGAAGGTAAAACTAGTTTAAAGAATGCTTAGAAAGAGATCCAGTCATTTAAGAATGAAAAAGAAAGAAGGGCAATCACTAGAAGAAAATGAAAAAACACAGGAAGATTTTTTTTTTTTTTTAGGATGGGAATGTCACCACTAAATTGGAACTAAAGTCAGAAAATGCAGCTGTATTAGCTCAAATAGCCACAAAGGAAATGCATGCTCCAGGTGACACAATTTGAGGGCACCAAGAGGGGAATGGAAAAAACTGGGACCTTATTAATACTAAAAAGGGCAAATTCAAGAACATAGGCAGCTAATGAATACTACTTCTGCTTTCCCATTCATACAGTATCTTTGAGATTCGTCTACCCACATGTGCATTAAGAACTTCCTCAAAAAAGGGAAGTAAGGGAAAGACAGACTTTTGCAAGTGATACTCTCTAATAGTCCTTGTCTTTGTCATTACATGACTGCCTGAAAGAGGTAAAGAATAAATGAGACCACTTAGCTTACTGTTTAAGAAAAAGTATTTGATTCAGTAGAGCAAACACTCTCTTAAGGACCTTCCAACAAGCCATCTCCTATTCATATATAAGAATCATCCCAAGATTTCTTGAAAACATTTAACAACAGAAATATTTATTCAATGACCCTCATGTGGAGGCATAAAGTGGGAAGGTGGTCATCACTGTGATGCAGTGAGTCCATAGAAGAGTGTAAGGTGAATTAGATGGATGGCGATGATGATGGTAAAGCATTAATGAGGCGATTACTATATATCAAGTGCTACAGCTAGAGAAATCCGAGAAAGCATCACAGTCTGTACCATCAAAGACTTGTAGTCTAATATACAAGAGGGAGTTGGAAAATGGCCAGAAGAGCCCATGTATGGCTGGCAAGTGAATCTGAAGAGGAATGCTTGTGAATGGAGATGTTCCTGTCCATGGATGGTGCCATAAGCTCAGGGGCATCAAGCTGCAGGAGACTGAAGAGATCCATACCACTCAAAAGGGTTTGGGCTGTTCATCCTAATATGGAAGACCAATTGGATAGAATATGCAGCATATATATCTGGGTTGGATAATACAAATGGACCACAAGTTAGGCCCAGAATTAACCAGGGGGAAGGGATTGGACTGAATTGCTTTTAGGAAACAGAAATGTTCTTTCAATAAGAATTTCTCCCAGAAACAAAGATCTGTCTTTTAAAACACTGACATCTTATCTGTGTTGCTCTAATGAAAGGAGATGTGGAATACATTTGAATTAAAAATGAATCACATGCAGAGGACAGTGGAGAAGTATGCAGTGAGGGTGGATGGGCTGTACACCATGTAAACAAGGAGCAGCCCTGTAGAACAAGAGTTAAAAAAAAAGTCATTGGGGAAATGTCTAATAGGAAGAGGTCTGATAGGTCATGAGAGTGAGGAGTGGCAGGAGCCCTTTCAATGATCTGAAAGAGCAAGCAAGGCCTCCAGGAAACATCTAGTACAAGCCCGGGGGGTGGCCTCATGAGAGAGAAGGGACAGGAATGTCACACAATGGGCAGGTACAGAAGGGCTGGGATTGACACTGCTGAAAGAGAATATTCAAATTAAGGAGATCAGAGTCCATTTGAACACTTGGGTATATCTCATGTATGGTGATTGGTGTATGTGTGTGTGTGTGTGTGTGTGTGTGTGTGTGTGTGTGTGTGTCTGTAAGTATGTGTATCTGGATGACTGTTTTGGTTGATGTTTACTAAGTTTGGAATTGACAGCTATGCAAGCAGTACACAAAGAGTCTGTCAATGAAGGCTTAAGTGGGCAGGGTGGTGTTGAGAAAAAGTCTTTCTTCCCACTATATCCTCTAATAACTTTCCCCTCTAAAAGAGATTTTTTTTTATTCTTGGGGAAACTATTAAAAGGACAAATTCTGGGGGCGGCTAGGTGGCGCAGTGGATAGAGCACTAGCCCTGGAGTCAGGAGTATCTGAGTTCAAATACGGCCTCAGACACTTAATAATTATCTAGCTGTGTGGCCTTGGGCAAGCCACTTAACCTCAGTGCCTTGCAAAAAACCCAAAAAAACAGAACACAAAATGAAAAAATAAAAAAAAGGACAAATTCTTCCAGTGCTAACAAGGCTTCTCAGAACAGCCAAAATGGTCTGTATTAAGTGCTAGACCTTGGAGGAAGAGGAAATACTTTGGTCGAGGTCAGGGATAATTCATCAACAAGCTAGGCTAGCAAACAGTACAAAACATTCATCTAGGTTGGCATCTTAAGTCATCATTGTGTTCAGAGAGGGCAAGTTTAGTCATATTTTATTCTCCCCACTAAGAAAGGGGCTGAGATAACTTACGTTTCACAATCCAGAGACCACTTTAAGAATCAGCAGACCAGGAACAAAGCCTGAAGGCAGTGAGGGAAGAGGAAAGTCCCTGGGCTCTTCCAGAAGGAAGCACCACCAGACCTAGAGCCCTCAAGGGATTTCATCTGCTCTATTCCCTGTACAATCTTTGTGGGTTTCTCTGTTGCAAAAGAGTGGGCAGAGGCCACATTTAGGCCATGTTTCCCCCAAGACATGCTCAAACTGGAGACAGGGGAGAGGTAATAACCTGAGTTCTCAAAGAGAAGATCCTTTTGGTTTCTTTTTGTGTTCTAAGGAATATGCCAGTCTGGCAGATTCTGGGAAGTATGTGGGCTCCAGGAGAGTCCCAACTATTCTTTGTGGCTATTGTTTCTGTTTCCCCTAAAGATACAGTAGATCACATTTAAGGAGGTGGTTTTTCCTTGTTGGAAGTAGGGAAAATAGATTAAATGATTTGCTCAGGGTCACACAACAAGTGAGTATTTGAGGGTGGATCTGAACTCAAGTATTCCCAACACTTTCAGTTTCTCAGTCTTTCAAAATACAACAGAAAAGCCCAGGAACTTCCAAATTCTAAATCTGAGAAGAAGGGGGTTCATTAGATTATTCAACTACACTAGAACACATTCCTAGCAGCATATCCTTTCCCAAGCCTGTGTCTTCTCTGGGTCTCCAGTTCACATTAATGTTCCTACAATTTTTCAAAAAGTAGAAAGCGCCCAAAAATTCTCCAAAAAAAAAAACCAAACCTGGTCTTTCTTTTTTTTTTAAATCAGAAATTGGAAGCATAATGTGCATTCATAGCCATTCAGCCAATCTTGGTTACCAAACGACAAATGGAAACTAGTGCCAAGTCTATCTGAAGCTAATGTGAAAGAAATTATTCTCACAGGTTTAATTTTCAAATGAAGTCATATGCTTGCCTGTTTTAGATCAGGATATGAAAAATAGACATTAAAAACAATCAGGGAATGACAATCCTAGAAGAAATAAAATATCTTGAGGAAGACTATAAACCAAGATCTAAATTATGCAGATCTATGCAAATAGTTATGCTGGAGTGGCAGGAATGGAGCACTTAGAACTGTTGGCATTCCCAAGCTGTCACTTATGTCAGCAAGGTGCTTGTCACAGGAAGAGGTTGAGAATCTTAGTGGAGCAGTCAGTGTTGGACATACTGAGCATCTGGTTCCAAGCCGGATTTCTCAGAGCTGCCACTCACCTAGTACACTTTGGATGAATCCCATAGATTTTCTCTGCCTGGCTTTTTCATCAGCAAAATAGAAATGGGTAATATGATTACACTTCCCTAGCACGCTCCTTTTGCCAATGCTCGGCTCAGAATCCGGGTGGGGGCTGCCTGGGTGAAGCTGATTTGATCATCCCCAGTGTTTCTGTTTTCTCATCACTTACGTATTGACTGTCTTTATTCTTGCCAAGGCTCAGTTTCCTTGCTCAGCATTCTTTTCCTGGCTTAAGCCCATGAGCCTATTTAATGACACTGGTCCAGCTCTATTCTCTTCCTCACTAGTTTTGTTTCTGGCCTCAGACATACCTGTCACTGGTTCTCCTCAGGTGTGATCTGGCTAAATCCCATCCTATTCAGAGGTTTAAGCATGTGTGTCTTATGTGGTATTGCCCTAAGCACTCCAAAATATAGCATTTGACACATATTGTCAAGATGTCCCATGGGGAAGGAGGTATCTTAGTTTCCTCATTAAAATATAAAGGTGGACTTGATGATCTCAGGATCCCCTTCCACCTCTGAACTTGCTGTTCCTATGAAATGGTCTCCATGCAATGATAAACATTAAGCTGCTGATATTCAACAAAAGAATACTTTCCTATTAATATCTTTTATTTTAATATCCTCTTAATTTTCTATTTTATTCCTCCTTTACCCCCTCCTAAGGAACCATCTCATAAGAAAGAATCAAGGCCAGGTCCTCTTTACATTGTGGTTAAGTCATGTCTGACTTCTTCATGGTTCCATTTGGGGTTTTCTTTGCAAAGATTTTGGAGAGGCTTGCCATTGCCTTCTCCAATCCATTTGACAGATGAGGAAACTGAGGCAAGTGGGGTTAAGTGACTTGCTCAGGACCACACATCTAGGAAGTGTCTGAGGTCTTATTTGAATTCAGGAAGACTTATCTTGCTGATTCCAGTCCCAGGTTCTATCTACTGTACTACCTAGCAGCCCTTGGTCTCCTTTAGGAAGGGTAAAAATAAAATAGTTTAGCAAACTAACCAACCCACTCACCATTCCCATAGTCCTCCAACATAGTAGGAGCTTTCTCATATAGCTTCTTTGGAGTCCAGTTTGATCATTTTAAGTCACTCTAATTTTGCAGCATTCAGTTTGGATAGTTTGGTTGTCCATTCCATTTCCATTGTTGCAGTTACTGGGTATATTGTCTTCCTGGCTCTACTTAGTTCGTTTTGCATTGAATCATATAAGATAGACAACAATTGAGAAGTCTGTGTGGCTCTGATTTGAAGAACAGAGCTTTGTTCTTAGCGAGTACTTAATAAATGTTTGTTAGGTTAATTAGTTAGGAGGTGAGGAGCAAACAATCTGCCAGAGAACTGACTTAGCACAACACAGAATAAGACAGCCCTGTAAACACAAACAAAAGATTTATGAACACAAACAATATTTCCCTAACTAAGCAACATTGCCACCCAGAATCTACTGGTAGCATAACCAAAGAAGCAGCAGTTCCTTCTGTCTATTGGGGATGAATTGTTATTATTTCCATTGTTCCATATTCAGGACTATAGTAAGAACCCTATTACTGAGGAGGCATGAGTATTGCCTTGTGCATAAAGCCTTTTCTACCAACCTGAAGGTCAAGTTTTGAATAGTCTCAGCAAGCGACAAGAATTCTATTTTAGAAATTAAAAACTCACACTAGTCAGAGTAGAATTGCATCTAGTATTGTATAAATCAGAAAAAAAAACCTTAGTTCATCTTTCACTGGCTCCAAAAAATTTTCTTTCTCAGTTTTGAGTACAATGAGGCTGTATAATGTTCAGGTTGTTAGTAACAGGCAATAAAGAGATAAAACAATTGCCCATTGCCTATGGCCTAACCTACCTCAAAGAGATGCCCACCTTTGATTTGGTTTAGACAAGTTCCCAAGTAACTATATATATATTCATAGCCATTCAACCAATCTTGGTTACCACACGACAAATGGAAACTAGTGCCAAGTCTATCTGAAGCTAATGTTAAAGAAATTATTCTCACAGGTTTAATTTTCAAATGATTTCAAATACACACACACACATATATACATATATGTGTATGTATATATAAATAAATAAAAAATAAATATAGACATATATAAGTGTGTGTGGATATATATTTCTGCTTACCAGTAATCACTTTCCACTTGGGTTTGTGGAGGGTGTGATGAATGAGAAATAGGGCAGGAAATGGCATGTGCTGACATGGAGTCTCTTGATAGGAAACTCTAAAGCTTGAATCCTATTCCATAGGCAATTCCAAGAAATGAGAGAAGAAACTTTAGAATTAAAATGGCCCATCCTTTCATTTTCCAGACTAGGAAACTGAAACCCAGGAAGGGGAGGGGACTTGCCCCATTTCCCAAGACCACAAGTCATGCGGGGTACACTGGGAACAGACCTCTTTACCCCAAAGCCAGCCCCCTTTCAACTTTGCCCATATTGTCTAGTGCTCTAAGAGAAGCCTGCCACTTGTAAGCTGGGAAATAGGAATGGTGCCAGACTGGGGATGAGCAAGCAACCCATTCACCCAAACAGGGGAAGTAATTTTCTTAGTTGGGAAAAGTTAAAAAAAAAAAGTAAATAAAAAGGCAGATAGCCTTTAGTGCTCTCATTAGATTATTATCTGCTCTTTTAAACTGCCAAAACTTGCTTCTCTTAAGGTGGGTCTGACAAAAACATTGTTCTGTTTGCTTTATTCCTTCATGATGTGGATGAAGATACATCAAAGGAGACAGATTAGGAAGAGTGAGAACCAGGAAAGAGCAGTATCAGGAAAAGAGGAGGACTGATGTGGGGTCAAGAAAGAAGCTCTCTAGAGACAAGAACTGTCAACCTAAGGACTGAGAGGACTGGATTTAAAATAAGATATAGTCTGATGATGTTTGTCCTTTGTTATTGAAAAAGAGCATGACCTCAGGGAGGTGATGCCATGACAAGCAAGTGAATTGGCTTTGAATGTGGGGATGCTGTGCTCAGTCAACAGCCTCACTTTCTCCTCTAGAGTCACCTGGATCCAGTGGCCAGATCAGGATGACTGGAGATGGTCCAGGATGTGAGGCAATCAGGGTGAAGTGACTTGTTCAAGGTTATACAGCTAGTAAGTGGCAAGTGTCTGAGGCTGCATTTGAGCTCAGGTCCTCCTGACTTGAGGGCTGGTATTCTATGCACTGCACCACCTAGCTGCCCCACATGATGAAGTTTAGACTTGCAGTGAAATAGTAATTAGGGTGAAATGAAAAGCACCGAGGGAAGAGAGGGAATTTGTCTATCTCTTCTAGATAAAAATATCAGCTTTAGCCTATATGCAAGGGGGGCAGGAACAATTCTGCAAATCAAACCAATGACAAGCTCTTATTAAGTGCTTACCAGGTACCTGGGATAAAGGGGCAAAAGGCAGGCCATGCTCGTAAGGAGCTTGCAATTTAATGGGAGAAGACAACATGGAAACCATCAAATATATATGTGTATGTGTGTGTAAACACACACACACACACACGCACACATGCACGTGCGCGCACACACACACACACACACACACACACACACACACACACACACGATAAGCAGGAAATAATTCCTAGAGGACAATCACAATTATGAAAGATTGGAGGTGGGATTTTAGTTGGGACTTAAAAGAAGCCAGTAGGTGGAGTTGGGGGTGAGAGAGAGCTCCAGGCATGGGGGACAGTCAGAAGAGAAGAGAGATGGAGTATAAGTCCAACAGTGCAAGTCTAAACTGGTGGAACTGCCAGGAGACTGCTGTTACTGGACTGAAGGGTACGTGCTTGGAGAATAGGGGATAAAAAGACTGGAGAGGTAGAGAGGGATAAGTCTGAATACTAATCAAGAGGGTCTTGTACCTGATCTAGGGGCAATAAAGAACCACTGGAGTTTACTGAGTAAGGGGAATGACATGGACAGATCGGAACTTTGGGAAAATCACTTTAGTGGTGGAATGGGGGATGGACTGGAGTGAGGTGAGACTTAAAGCAGGTAGCCCCACCCAGCAGGGAGGTGCCACAGTCCAGGAGGAAGGTGATGAGGGCCAGCACTGGAATAGCGGCAGAGCCAGAGAGAAGGTGTGGGTGACAATGACAGGCCTTGGCAACGGCCTGGATTCAGGGGTAAAGAGAAGTGAGAAGTTCAGGGTGACTCCTAGGTTGTGAGTGGGGGGACTGGGAGGATGGGGTTGCCCTCTACAGGAATAGGGAAGATAGGAGAGGGGGAGAGCTACATTTTGACCATAATGAGGTTAAGATGCCTACTGAACATCCATCCTGAAATGTCTGAAAGGCAAATCTAAACGATAGATTGGAGGTCAGCAAAGAATCTGGGGCAGGACAGAGAGATGTGAGAATAATCAGCATAAAGATGGTTATTAAATCTGTGGCATCTTTGGGGCAGCTAGATAGTGCAGTGGACAGAGCACCAACCCTGGAGTCAGGAGGACAGGAGTTCAAATCCAGCCTCAGACACTAAATAATTGTGTGGGCAAGTGTATGACCTTGGGAAAGTCACTTAACCCCATTGCCTTAAATAAATTAAAAAAATTAAATCTGTGGCATCTGGTGAGATACCCAAATGATGAAGCATAGGGGGAGAAGAGAAGAGGGCCCAGGACAGAACCCAGTGGGATAATTATAGTTAAAGGAGGAGCCAACAAAGGAGACTGAGAAGAAGTAGAACCAGGAGAGAGTGGGGGTCCAGGAAACTTAGCAAGAAGAGTATTAAGGTGAAGCTAGTGACCAACAATGATAAAGGCATCAGGGACATCAAGAAGAACAAAGATCTCTGGGCAGGATCTGTCCATTGCTGCTGGCTTGAGGCAATGAGAAGCTGGTGGCCTCTGAACTGGCCTTGGGATGCAGCCACCAGTGAGGTTGATGCAGCATTTTTGGGAGTCTGAGAAGCAGCACAAATGCTCTGGCCTCCCTGGCTCATGGCAGTTGCCCAGGAACTGCTGCTTAGCTAGCCTGGCCAGAGTTCCCTGCATTAAGGAGGGAAAGTGTTTTCATTCCTGCTAAAGCTCTTGCAAGCATTTTTTCCCAAGTTTGCAGAGGAATGATTATGACCTGGATCTGAGTTTCTTCTGCATAAATGTCCTTTTCATTGATTCTCCTCACTGAACCTTCCGTCTCTTGCATGGACAGGTCTGGGAAGCAAACTCACGGGGTCACTCACATTATACATCACATAAAAACACATACCAAGGGATGATAAAATTAAAAAATGTTAAAAATAAATAAGTAATGTTTTAGAGTGACAAAAAGCCAAAAGTTTTCCGTTTCATCTATCCATTAGCTTCTCCCTTGCCCTATGTGGTGTGGAAATCCTCTGGCAGTCCTTTGGAGGCAGCAGACACAAGTGACCTAGCTCAGGGCTCGAGGACCATCCTGCCATAACCTCCCGCTGGACAAGGGGTCATTTCTGGGATGGAAAAGGCTGCCTTCCACACAAATCATGGCATTTTTTTTAGATCAGTCTTACTGATAAGGGAGCCTGGGGGGGGGGGGGGCGCGGCTCTAGAAAGATTAGGAAAGCCACTCCTCAAGAGAGGCCTTGGGAGAAGCTTCTGCTGCCAGTCCAAAAAGAGTCAAAAAGAGAAGAACAAGAAGATGACTGCTTGCGGGAGGTCTGAGGCTGGCTCAGCACCTGATCTGCTCATTGATCATTATTAATGAATTGTTCCTCCCCTCCATGCTGTTGCTGCTGCCACCGCCAGCCTCTGCAGACCTTATGGGCAATTGAGTGACTCATTGTAAGAGCAGGAGACTTGGAGTCAGGAAGAACCGAGTTTGAATTCTGTCTCAGATGCTGACTGTACAATCTTAGACAAACCATTTCCTCTTTGTGTGCCTCCGTTTCCTCAATCGTAAAATGGGAGTTAAGAATAACAGGGCCAACCACACCACACAGTGTCTGGCATACCATAGACTCTTAATTGGAAATGAGATCAAGTTCTTTGTGAAGTCCCTGAGCTATAAAAACATGGGCTATAACTATTATAACGGGTCATGGTCCTCTGTCAAGGCTTCACTTTAAGGGTGAGGGTCACCTGGCTTCCTAGAGGGTGAGTTGAGGCAGCAAACCTTAGGCAGGATTCAACTGTGGGTAAACAAGAGACCCACTGTCCCAGAAGTGACCCCTTAATCTCCAAATCCACCCTGGGGGAGCAATGAGAGGATGAAGCTTTCAGCCCAACCAACCCTTGGAGACCATCCTGGAGATCTGTGCCAATAACCAGAGTGTACAGAATGACAAAATGATGAATCACTGAAATAGCTGATATTATCTGGCTGGGAATCAGGGCAGGCTGATATCTCGGAAGCAGGAAAACCCCAGGTGACCCCAAAGGAAAGATTCAGGTGAGGCAGCAGCAATGATGACTTGCACGCAAGAAGTGGCAAACCTGGAGTTCACGGGAATTGCCAAAGGAGGAAGGTTGGCCATGGAGAAGAGTAAGAGATAATGGATAGAAGTTGAAGGGTTATACTAGTTTCCATGAAAAACAATGAGTCCCCAAAGTGCAATTTTAGGGGTGGCTGGGTGGTGCAGTAGATAGAGCACAGGCCCTGGAGTCAGGAGTACCTGAGTTCAAATCTGGCCTCAGACACTTAATAAGCTGTGTGGCCTTGGGCAAGCCACTTAATCCCATTGCCTGGCAAAAAAACCAAGAAAACCCCCCAAAAACACAAAAAACAAAAAAATGATAACAACAAAGTGCAATAACTTCAGGATTATAAATGCTACCACACTTAGAAAAAACAACATAGTTATTAAAATACTGAAATGTTAACATGTTTTTAATTAAAATTCAATATCATCACTGTCTAGGGCTATAGGCTACTCTAGTTGAATTTTGAAATTTGTGAAGACTTTCATCATCTCCTGCTAGGTGACAAAGGATTGCATTTATTATCCTAGCCTTAAGGTCACCCAAAGAATGAGTTTTGATGTATACACAACAGTTCTGATGTGATCTCACAAAAAAAAGGTCAGAGGACCTCCTCGACTAATCCACCAGTCTGAGAAAATATCCCTCAGAAACTGTTACACAGGTGATGCATAATCAACAGGTGATGCCTTATTAAAATGAAAAATTGAAAAGTGATTATTCAAAATTCACAAAATTAAGCTTTCAAGATATCTTTTTTATCACTTTATTAGCACTTGTACTTCTGAAGTTATTAAGGTTTGAGAATGCCCTTTTGAGACAGTCCAGAGAAAACTTCCAACACTCTGGGGAGAAAAATAAGGACAAGGGTTGCACAAGAGGAGCCAGCTTTGCTGTTCTGTGATCTGCATTGGCAGAGGGAATGACCTCCCTAATAAGATCAGGCATCCACCCATCAAAGAATATTTCTGGTTGGTAAAGGATGATGTTTACTTACAATATTATTTTCCCTCATAGGCCAGAAGAATGGCAGAGACTTTATTTTTGTTTTGTTTTGTTTTTTGCAAGGCAAATGGGGTTAAGTGGCTTGCCCAAGGCCACACAGCTAGGTAATTAAGTGTCTGAGACTGGATTTGAACCCAGGTACTCCTGACTCCAAGGCCGGTGCTTTATCCACTACGCCACCTAGCTGCCCCGAATGGCAGAGACTTTAAAAAATAAAAATGACAATTTAAATTTCATTTCAAATTTGGGTATATAATGAAGGCATGCACTAGGAAATATTCTTCAATGTTAAAAATGACACAAAAAGTACTGAAGTGAAAAATACTGAAAGACAGATTTCTTAAATGAAGTCAACTTTCAACAATATATCACACCAGAGGGAGGATAGTAACTAAGGTAATTTGAAATAATAGACAAACTCAAACTTATTAATATTGTTCTCAGAAAGGTTCTATTCTTCTGCCTGAATAATTTTTTTTTTTAGTTTTTTGCAAAGCAATGGGGTTAAGTGGCTTGCCCAAAGCCACACAACTAGGTAATTATTAAGTGTCTGAGGCCAGATTTGAACTTAGGTACTCCTGACTCTAGGGTCAGTGCTCTGTCCACTGTGCCACCTAGCTGCCCCCTGCCTGAATAATTTTTGGGGATATTCTTGACATCAAACAAATTTCAAAATTTCACCATTTAAAAATAATCTGAGTTTACTTTTTTATTTTCTAAATTTTCTCCCTCCCTTTTTTCCCCTCACCTCTTCCTAAAATAGGAGGCAATCTGATATAGGTGGCATATGTAAAAAAAAAAAATCCCATTTTGAAGATTCTGGGTCTTTGACAAACTCCCAGGTCCAAGGTCCAGAGCTCAAAGAGACCTTAATAACCATTTAGTCCAATTCCCCCATATGACAGATGTTGAAAAAGAAAAGTTTAATGATTTGTCTAAGGTCACAGAGGTAGTGGATGAGGTGGGATTTGAACTCATATCCTCTGCTTCTATGATCAACAATCTCTCCAAATCCCTTACTCTTACTCCACAGTATAGGTAGATATTTTCAAATCTGAAGCTGATGTAAATCTCTAGTGTCTGACCACAGCAATTCTTTCTTTTTTGAAGCAAGTAATTTCTATTGTTATCTTTTGTTTTTACATCAACATTTACTTAATCTATCTCTGTCTCCTTTCCCATGCAGTGGAGAAAAAATAAATAAAAAGTAAAACAATAAACAAAAACTAACCAACCAGCATATCACCTAACAATGCTGCACTCTACCTCCATAAGTCCCCAACTTCTGCAAAAGAGAGGAGGAAGGTACATTTTCATATCTACTTTTAGGGGACTAAGCTTGATCATTATAATCACAGGGCAGTGACTGGTGATCTGTATTGCTATTGCTCCATTTATGTTATTGTAGTCACTGTGTGCAACGTTTTTCCTGGTTCTCTTGATAGTTCATGCCTTCTTATACCTACCTCCCTGTATTCTTCATATCCCCCAAAGAGCCCTGGAACATTCCATTTCATTCATTTACATTGATTGGCTTATCTATTTCCCAATTAATGAGCATCTACTTTTTTGTTATAATAAAAATTCAGCAGTTTTCTAAGCTTGCATTATTTAATTCATGCTTCATTCAAGGGAATGAGAGACTCTTCCAAAAGTCTTTCTTTTCAGTTGCTGTTGGGCTGCAGACCAAATGTGGGAATACAGGGAAAGAGAAACTCTGCTGATGTCACCAAAAAAATTATGCGAGCAGAATTGGTATTACAGTCAACAGGATGCTGAACTTAAAATTTTCCACAAATCAATCTCTATGTGTGTGAAGAATTGAGAGCCAACCGGATAACCCACTGGCACCTCAGTAGAGGATGCTAACCTGTGAGATGAAGCCTAACATCCTTCTTCCCCTAACCTGTCTCCAGATTGCTGAGGAGTGTCTCCTTCAATTCCCTATAATTCTTTTACTGGTCCCTCCATCTCCTTTTCAAGACAATGGAACAACCAAAGTACTTGGCAGACTCTTGGCAAACAACAAGAAATACAGTGAAACCCTATATTATCATGTGGTGCTTTGTGAAGAAGAGAGAGACTGGCGATTAGGCAAAAACCTCCATCATCAAAGTGGCATTTTTGCTTCAGCTGCTCCCGAGGGCAAAATAGAAGAGTCAAGAGCAAATCCCAGATTGAAAGCTTTGTGGTATATCTCCGCTTCTCATTAAATGCCCCGATTATAAACATACCTACGATTAGGAGATTTAACACACCTGCCCTCAAAGATGCCCCACGAGGAGGGTCCATAATTCTTCCTTGCCTTGATTAATGAAGCATAGCATACAATTTTAGATATCATTTCAACAGGGAACAGATGGGAAATCAATTGGTGAAGAGGGCAGGAGGCTTTTAAAAACCTGGCTTTGGTAAAGTGACTAATGTCACACACAGCTAAAAATGTCATTAAGGAAGTCATTTAGTTCATTCTTTCTCTGTCTCTTTTCACCCCCTAAAGTCTGTGCTCTCATTGTCTTGCATATATATGCACACTAATGGGCCCAAAGTGAACATCTTCCTTAGTCCCCTCCTGCAAATTCTCAACCAAGAACCATGTGGGAAATATCAGCAACATGTTTGCTAGTTAATTATGTGAATTATCAAGCTCCTATATATTCCTTTCTGTGGATGTGGGCAAACTACATGCACAGTCAAGGAGCCTCTATCCCCCAAGTGAAAGTTCTCGCCCTTCTAAGGGAAATTCCACTCAATATGGGGAGTCCTGCCTTCCAACCCATGGAGCAGAAGGAAGCACCTGCAGGCAGGAGATACTGAGAAGTCAGGTATGTAGGGAAAGACGGAGAGCCCAATGCAGGCAAACTCTTGCCCATGAGCCCATGAGCTCAGATGAGAAAGTGTTGAGTGATGCTCCGCTACAGTCCTGCTCCTCTTTTCATTGTCTCCCAAGGAGGCAGTTTCCTCCTTTCATAAAAGAGTCTAACAATTGCCTCCCCAAATGAAGGCATGCTCTAGAAAATATTCTTCAATGCTAGAAATGACACAAAAGGTGCTGAAGTGAAAAATACTGAAAGACAGAGGTTCGGGGAGAAATTTTGATATTATCCTCAACTTCTCACTCACTCATCCCACATGTCCAGCTGTTGATAACATCTCTTAGAGGTCTACTTCTCTCAACCTATACAACAACATTTTTGTTATTACTTTTAACTTAAACCATTACAATAACCTAACTAGTCTCTCTGCCTCTGGTCTTTTGCCACTCTGCTGAAAAGGTTATTTTCCTAAAGCATAGATCTGATCATGTAAATCCCTTTGTTCAATGAATTTTAGTGTCTCCCTACTTCCTCCAGAATCAAACATGGTATTTAAAGCTCTTCGTAATCTGATCTCTTCTGCATTTCGGTTTTTATTGTACCTTATTTCCTTCTACACAGGCTATGTTATATTATTGTTGATTCTTCAATCCCCAAGTGAAAGTTGTCACCCTTCTAAGGCAAATTCCAATGAATAGGGGGAGTCCTGCCTTCCAGCCCGTGGAGCAGAGGGAAGCACCTACAGGCAGGAAATGCCTCGAGAAAAGTCAGTAGTCTGTGTGATGGACAGTGGGACCGGTGAGTGATTTGTGGGGCTGGACAGTTATTCTCTACGATATCCAGATCTATCACAGAAAAAGTGTGCATGTGTACATTTTTCATTCCTCACAAGTTATTAAATTCTCGCATGAATTTATTGCAAACTCTTCTGGAACTTATTCTTATCCTCCATGGCACTTAAAATGATACCTTTCACATAGTAAAATGATCAAATAAATATTTATTGAATGAATGGCATGGTGGACAGGGGCCTCTACATGTTCAAAGTCTACCTCAGATTTTTACTAGCTATGGGATCCTGGGCAACTCACTGAACTCCCTAGTCCATCATTTCCTCCTTTGTAAAATGAGAAGGGGGTAAGTGGTGGCTTCTCAGGCCTTTTCTAGGAGCCTATGAATGAGTCAATAACTACCTGGTGAGGAAGGAGAGTGTTTCAAGGACATAGGGCTTCTTTCCACACATAAGCATTATGTTGTAGGAGCCTGGGAGGGAGAAAGCTATAGTTCACCTTCAGCTCTGCCCCCTGCTTCCTAGTCACTGCTGTCCCTGATGCTGATTTCTTTTCCCAATCACTTGGTGCTTGGCCCCATCCTATAGCTAGGAAATACCTACCTTCTGCTCCCTTGATCCCTGTAGTTCAAAAGAAAAGAAAAAAAGTAAAAAACCAACTTTCCCTTCTACCTCTCCTCAAATTTTCACCTTCCCTAGCTCAACCTTGAAGCATCCCCTGCTACTTCTATAGATAGCAGATTCTTCTTCATCTTGGCTAGCTTCTCATATTCTTTTCATCTTCTGGCACTCAAAGAATCTTGGCTTTGTTTGGAAGAAACCTGGTTGCTGGTCATCTTCTGCAGTTGTGGCTGCTTCTCCTAGAACATGCTGAGTGAGCATGAAGACCTAGCCCTTTCCCCATCCTTATCACTCCTCCCAGACCCTGACATGACAACAGCCTATTTGCTGTCATCTATTGGACCCCACGTCACTCTTCCTCATTTCTCAAGGAATTGATGACTATCTCACAGTATTCCTCCACGCTCAAACCTTTGCCTCTCTTCTTGGAGATTCTTCTCCCTATTAACAACTTCATCATTCTCCCTCAGACACTCATGGAGCAATCATAACTCAGACTTCACTATAACCCAAACTGCTTCACCTCTATGTTCCTGAACTCCTCCCTGAGTGTAATTCCAACTGCCTCACTCTTAAACCTTACATGATCCTCGGGAAAACCATGGTCTCCCCCCTTTCCCCCTGCTCCAGCCTCACTGTCTTTCCATCACACTTTCTATCCTACTTACTAGAAGCAATTCAGCAATGCACTGTCCTCCACCCTTCAATCTCCTTGGCTCCTTGTCCTAAGGCTACTCACTACTTTCATGAAGCTGCTGGTAGAAGTCATGAACTGGGATTGCTTGGTTGGTCCAGCACAAATTCATGCTGTTGAACCTCAACTGGATCCTCATGCTACAAGGCAAACCTCAAAGTAGCAGCCTTCTCCCATCAATTCCACTTTACTGAAAGAATGGAAGACATCTTCCATGTTCTTCCTTCATCTGTCTCTTCTCATGCCAATCTCTGAACTTGGGAGGAAGCTGGGTGGCTTTTCTCATTTCCAAGGCTAACTCTTCCTAATTTTGCCCTTGACCTCATGCCCACCTACCTGCCTTTCAGGAACTAGCTCCATCTAGCCTTCTCTTTTATTCTTATTTTCACTCTTTTCCCTGGCCAATGACTACTTCACTACTGCCTATAAAAATGGCTCTATCCTTAAAAAAAACAATTCTTCATTTCACCCTGGATTCCATTGTCTTATTTCCCTCTTCCCTTTTATTGTCATACTCTTAAATAAAAGAGCAGTCTACATATGTATAACCTATATCGAATTGCTTGTTTTCTCAATGATGTGAGGGGGAGAGAAGAGGAGGATAGAGAGATGAAGGCAGAGCATTTGGAATTCAAAGTTTTAAAAATGAAGATTAAAAATTGTTTTTACATTTAACTGGGAAATAATAAATGCTAAATAAAAGATATAAAGAAGTAATCTACATCTGCTGCCTTCATTTCCTCATCAACCCATCATTTCTCAGTCCCTTGTCATCTAACTTCTGACCCTATCACTATGATGAAATAAGCCTCAATGAACTCTGAACTGCTAAATTCTATCATTTTTCCTTGTCTCATATATAAGGCCTTTGTTCCCCAACTCTTCCTTTTAGATTTTAATAGTGTGGTGAGGAAGAGGGTTGCTTTAAGATCCCTTCTAGCTGAAGTCTATAATCCCCTGATCCTTGGTCACAATGACCCTCTTCTCTGTTGATTCTTCTAACCTCATGGTATTTTTGTTGGTTCTTCATCCATAAGCATCAGTCCACTCTCCCACTACATTTTCTCCCAGTGATCTCCTTTGTTCCCATAATTCTATTATCATTTCTATGCAGCCTAATCCTGAAATGACATAGAAGCCCTGACTACTTCACCTGGATGCACCATCACTTTCTCAACATGTCCACAAGAGAACATTTTTTCCTTTAAATCTTCCCCTCCTGGGGGGCAGCTAAGTGGCGCAGTGAATAGAGCACTGGCCCTGGAGTCAGGAGTACCTGAGTTCCAATTGGGCTTCAGACACTTAATAATTACCACTGTGTGGCCTTGGGCAAGCCACTTAACTCCATTGCCTTGCAAAAAACCTAAAAAAAAAAATCTTCCTCTCCTGAAAATGTTCCAGTTCTGAGGTGGGTATCATCGCCCTCCTAGTCACCCAGGTTAGTAATTCCCGAGTCATCCTTGAGTCATCCTCTTCCTCAACTCCCACATACAGTGAAAGCTGCCAAATCCTATGGATTTTGCTTCGGTAGTATGCCCTCTTCTGAGTGACCATTCTCTAGTCACACAGTCTCCACCATAATATGAGCCTCACATGGAGCCTCTTAACTAGTTTCCCTTCTAGTCTCTCTTTCCAAACAATCCTCCAAATAGCTCTCCAAACAGTATTCTTGAGGCACAAATCTAATCAAATGTATCACCTGTTCAAAAGCCTACTGATCATATCCAAACATCTCTCTATCAGGATATGGTTAGCATTCTTTTCCATCAGTCCTCTGGAATCCTGATTAGGCATTGTGATAAGAGTTCTTAAAGCTTTCAAAGTTGTTCACTTTTATATTGTGATCATTGTATAAACTGTTCTCCTGGTTCTGTTCACTTCATCCTGTATCAGTTCATAAATGACTTCTTCCCAGATTTCTCTGAAACCAAGCCTTTCATCATTTCTTATGGCATAACATATTCCATTACATTCATCTGCCATAATAGTTTTAGCCAAACTTCAATTGGTGGACAATCTTGAGTTTCCAGTCTTTTGCAATGACAAAAACTGCTTTAAATATTTTTATACACATGTTTTTTTCCTTAAAACTCTCTTTGAGATATACGGAATATACTACCACTAGGTCAAAGATTATGTACAATTTAGCTCCAAACTGTTTTCCAGAAAGGATAGAGCAGTTCACACTCCATCAAGAGAGCATGAGTAGGTTTTTCTGAAGCTCCTTCAACATTTGACTTTTTCCTTTTTTGTCAGTTTCTTCAATCTGATGAATATGAGGCTGAAACCTTGAAGAAGAAAATTTCCTGTTTCCTAAATTCAGTATCTTGGGTCTGCTTTTGTGAATTTGCATCTCCTTTCCCCTCTGAGGGGGCAGCTCGTGACTCATAGGATGGAGCACTGAGTCTGGGGATGGGAAAACCCAAGTTCAAATTTGGTCTCAGACACTTCCTAGCTGTGTGATCCTAGGCTCAGCAGTGCCTTCCTCCATTAAAGTTTTTCTTTATCTCTCCAGATGAAGGTGTTCTTTCCTACCTTAAAATACCTTGTATGAATATAGCTAGTAGGATGTAAGCTCCTTGAGGGCAGGATGTTAAGCTCCTTTTGTCAGTGTATACCCAACATAATTAAGTTTTTGAACTTTACTGAACTGACCTTGAACAAGTTACCTCAGGAGGCTAGGTAGAATAGAAGATAAGAGTACTAGGTCCGGAGAACCAGAATTTGAATCCTACCTCAGATGCTAGCTAGGTGACCCTGGATAAGTCACTTAACTTTTCTTAGCTTTATATTTTTCATCTGTAAAATGAGACTAATAGCAGTACCTGGTTCACAAGCTTTTGGGGGGAAACAAATGAGATATAGCTAGGTAAAGTGCTTTGCAAACCTTAAGTACTTATTACTATTAGCCATTATTATTAATTTCTTATAGCTTCAGTATATATTTCTTGTAAAAGAAGTATCTTCCTGATGGATATAATTCTCTATTTTTTTCTCCTTACTTTGCCAGGTATCTAGGGAAGAATCCCTGGAGGGCAAATGGTTCATGTAAAACAACACAACACAATCCCATCAACCACACCCTGTCCTGAAAGGATGTCAGCAGCATCTCAATCTTCCTAGTGGGCTTTTTAGTGATTAAGCAGGAACCACTGAGTCAAGGCAAGGAGTCACTCAAGTTCATCTCCCAGCTCACTCATTTCATGAATGGTACTCTTGGAAACTTGTCCCTACAAGGGGAATTACAGAACTTGTGTTTTTTACAGAACTTGCTCCATATTCCTAGCCACATACATCATACAGAGGAGGTAGAGGCCATTGCTGAGGATAAAATACCATGACCACCCTTGAACAAACCCCAGAAAGGGTATCTTCAAAAACCAAAGCTACTGAGTGCCGATTCCCGAGAGGCAGAGGAAAGGATGACCAGAGGGCTGTTGGGGTACACTTACTTCAGTGGCTTGCTGGCTGAGCCCACGGAGCAGAAGCACCACCACATGGATGGCAGCTCTTCGAACCTGGACTACAGGGTCTGTCTTGGCAATGGCAATCAAGCAAGAAGTCACCTAGGAAGACAAGGAAAGGTGAAGTCAGGCCACATCCAGATTCAACTCTACAGCCACCTTTCACTGAACTTCACTTTATTTAAATTCAATAGCAGCAGTCTGGTTTAAAGCAGGAAACAATATCTACTATTCTCTCATTCTGAATTTACAATATATTCTCAATTTCCTTCCCTTCATGGAGGGAAACTAGCTCCATATCTCCTGATTTTGAAGGGGAAAAAAAAAGTGACACTGGTGTTTAGAGGCAAGTAGGAAATGGGAAGGAAATGTTAAACAGAGACATAATGACTTGTTAAGGGAAAAACAAGGAAGCAACATGGAACTATTTCCCCTAGAAATGAGAAGATCTGTCACTTGTCAAAAAAAGGAGCAAAAATAGAGCCTATAGAGTCATGGAAACTCGGCCACCAGTTCAAAGTTCAAAGTCAGACATGAATCTGCATATGCTCTGGGATGCAAGAAGCTTCCAAAGGGCTCGCTAGCAGGTCCAGACGCCCCAGCCCTCTCTCATCCAACACTAGCTTTAACCTCATGGCACAATTCACCGAGGGCAGGTTCCTGAGACTCTTTTACCTGGGTTCCTCCAGCTGGAAAACAGATGACAATGCTAATTCACTGCACACAGTGGATCTAAAGAGGGCAAGAAGATTGCCTGGAAAGACTATCCCTGAATCTGGTACTTTGGAAAAATCTAATAAATGGGGAACATCAAAACAAGCAGCTTTTCCCTTGACTGGGTCCCCTATCAGCCCTCCCTCCCCCATAGGAGTCCTCAGAGAATTCTGGACCCTTGGATGACACACTATCAAATTAAAGTTCCTAAATTAGTGAGAAATTCTGGGTTTTTTTTAGGTTTTTGCAAGGCAAATGCGGTTAAGTGGCTTGCCCAAGGCCACACAGCTAGGTAATAAGTGTTTGAGACTGGATTTGAACCCAGGTACTCCTGACTCCAGGGCCAGTGCTTTATCCACTGCGCCACCTAGCTGCCCTGAGAAATTCTGTTTTAAAAGACCCAATAGCATAAAAGAGAAAATTCAGGTATAAGAGCCTGAAAGGATGAACCAATGTTGTAACAACTTTCACCTAAGTCAAAACTGCATCATGGTTCTGTGATGTTATTTGTTTTAAAAAGATTGTTGTGAAAGGAGAGTGCCATCTGTATCCAGATAAGGAGATGTGGAGTTTGAACAAAGTTCAAGGACTATTCCCTTTAATTTAGAAAAAAAAATCTTATTGTCTGATCTTGTTACCTCTTTAGACTTCTTGTCTCTTCTTTAAGGATATGATTTCTCTCGCATCACACCCAATTTGGATCAAGGTACAACATGGAAACAAAGTAAAGACTGACAGATTGCTTTCTGTGGGGGGTGGGGGAGGGAAGTGAGATTGAGGGGGGAATTGTAAAACTCAATATCTTTAATAAAAATAAATTTAAAAAACTTCATATAATAAAAAATGACTGTTTGCGAGCAAATAAATAAATAAATATGGATATGTGATATAAAATTTAGACCTTGAAGAGAACATCAGGGGTAAATGAGTCCAACCCCTCATTTCAGAGAAGACTAGAGGTTAATAGACTTGCTCAAGGTAACCTAAGGGATAGAGCATCATTAGAATCCTAATACTCTAATTCCCAATCTAACAAGCCTTCTGCTGCATCATATCTATTTAATAGATTTCTTAGCCAACAGAGAAGATAGTCTTTCTGCAATAAGCAAACAGGCAGACTGTGTGTTTGTAAATATGTACAAATACAGATTAAGCTTTCTTAAGGGATGACTTTTTAAAAAGACCTCAAGAATACACAAGAAGGGGAGCTTGTTGGAAATTTAAACTCTGCAGGTTGTATTTGTCTCAGCTTTCCAACAGTTGGGCATAGTTCAAAGTGCCTAATTAATCAGCAACAGCAGAGAGGATCTGTACAAGCAGCGTGTTCTTAAAGATAATTGCGTCTGGGATGCATTGGCATTTAATCAAATTCTAATGCTAATAGATAAACTTGCAGCCCACAGAAGAAGGGAAAGCTCAAAACAACTGAAATGAGATGGCTGCTTCTCGGGGAGATTCAGCCAAAGAGGCACTGTCCGACCCCAGAACCTAGGAGAGCCCCGAGGTGCCAGACACTTGATTGGGAGAACTTGGTTGGGTATCCTCCTAACAGACAGCAAATGGATGCACTAACTCTGTCTGAAGGCAGAGGGTTTACAAGGCAAGAGCTAAAATCAGAGACGAATATGAGCCAAGCTAAGTACCTGCTGACCCACAGAAGTGCTGGGGCTGATACAGTCAGGAGGAACCTGGGCTGATAGGGTGGCTGGGCAGAGGTTGTAGGCACTCCTCTGGGTCTTGCCTGCCTCCCTTGAGGTTTGGTTAAGGAGACTACAGGCCTTCTTCTTATTTGCTTCCTAAACTAGAATATCCACTGGCTGCCTGTTTTTTTGTCCATTTTTCTCCCCTGGCTCTGTAGTGGGGACCCCACCTTTATTGCAGTCCTCAGCCTTCAGAACCCTTTTGTGGCTCTGGCAGCATCTATAATCAGGGGTGATGAGAAAGAGCACACCACCTGCCTATAAAGTTGCTTTATTCTTCCACAAGCCAGCCTTCCACTACCCCCTCCTCACATACACTTCCAAGACAGTAGAGCTGGGAAAGTAAAAAGAATGTAATTTCTTCCTTTTCTGTTGGGAAGGGAGGAGTGGGCTCCCTGGTCATCCAGTCATTCTCCCCGTTGGTTCCACTGGAACATGCAACCTGCTCAGTGCTTCTCCCTTACCTCCACAATCCAGTTTTTGGCTTATCCACGCCTCCTGCCCTAAAAGCCTTAACCTACATAGAATGTAAAGTCTGTTTGGTCATGCAATAGTTTAATGTTTCTTTCCTACTATCTCTAATTCCTCCCAGAGCCTGAAACCAGGTCTACATGACCTGCGTGTTGTCTGTTTTGAGTAGTTAAAAACATCTTATTAACCACATGGAGGAAGGCTTCTTCCTTCCTGGTTTAATTATAACTCATACCTACTTGTGGAGAAGAAAGGAAAGCATTGAAGGAAGCTTGGAGCTGTTAAGGTTCAACTTCACAAAATGGTGAATCTGGAGAAAACTTGGAGAGCCTCTGCTCCAGGGTTCCTTAACAGGGACCCCTGTTATCATGGACCCCAGGGGCAATCTGGGCCCCTTCTCAGAATCCTGTTTGTTGCCAAAGTTCAATGAGAAGCTAGTGAAAATAAAAGGGCATTTTTTCCCCACTTGAGTTCCCTCACCTCCTGAAATTCACCCATGAACCAGGGAACCCAGGGTAAAAACCAGTGATAAAGTGAACAAAAGCAAAGTCAAGAGAAGTGAAGGAACTCAGTCAGCCTATCAGGATGGTTGCTCTCCTAAGCCCAAATTCAGTGTTTTTTCCACTGTATGATACTGTCTCTGTGTTTTCAAGTAGGACAGCTCTTGACAGGAACCGGCAGAAACAGAGAAACAAAAACATTTCCCAAGCATGTCAAATCTTGACAGGACATAGAAGAAAAACCTGAATTCCTTGTATAGAATTTCAGAACTGCTGAATCTGAGTCCTGCATACTTCTGTCAGTGAGCACAACAGATCCCAGAGTCTCAGTCTGGGCCACCCAAATTGAGATGGTCCACAGGGCGGAGAGACATGGAATTATTCATGGAATCAGGGCTCTGGGTATCATTTTGAAAGTGCAGGCCACAGAGCCATCACTGATCAAATAAAAATGCATGTTTGAAGCAAATACTATGTTCCAGCCTCTAGGGACCAATCATAAGCAAACAAGACAGTCCCTGCACTCTGGGGGCTTACAATCTAAGGGAGGAAGGAACACACACAGAAGAGTGGAAGTCAAGAGGGAGATCAACTGATGATGTATCATGATTTTATCTCCATTTTCAGAGCTAGCAAAATAAGGTAGAAAGCTCCACAAACAGAGCCTCGGGTGGGAGGAGGAGGCGGTGGAGGTGTGGTGGGGGGGGCTGAAGTATAGGCGACTGGGTGTCAGAGTGATGAAGAGTGTGCCAGTCTGTGAGATAGACAAACCCAAGTTCAAATCCTGCCTCAGACACTTATTAAATGTGTGATCCTAGGCAGATCACCCCCAAATGGGGATGTTATTATCATTTATCTCATGCAGTTGGTTTTTGTGAAACTCAAGTATATCTTTGCAAACTTTACAGGACTATTTATTATTATTATTATTATGAGCTATGATAGAGATTTCTATAAGTGGTATGGTGATCATGGAACCAAGTAAGAACCTGGGGACTGATGATTTTTTGATGAAGGAGGAGGAGGACTGAGTGTAGGCAGGATGGCACAGAGATGTCTGGGAAGTGGTTAAGACTAAGATGGGGAATTTGTAGGTACTTAATCAATATTTACTGTTTGATTGAAGAGAACAAATTATTCTTATCTGAGTTTCCTAATAATCCACTGCTAAGGTCACATTAAATTGAACTTTCCCTTAAACTCACCCTTCTTCCTAATTTGCCTCTTTCCATCAAGGGTACCTCCATTCTTAGAATCACCTGAGCCTGCAATATTGGGGCCATCCCAAGCTCCTCTCTCACCCCACAATTTAATCATTTCAATACCCTGACATCTCGTCTATGATGTTGGCCTCACCTTGTCATCTTTCACCTCTTCTACCATAATAGTCTCCTGTCCTTACTCTAGTCCCACTCAGCTGCCAAATGGATCCTCCTAAAGTATGGGTTAAACTCCTACCCCCCGCCAATTTAGTCAACTTCAGTGATCCCTTGTTACTTCAAATATAAAGTTCTGTTTGGTTCTTTAAATCTTGCAGGATTTGGCCTTTTCCTACATTTGACACCCTGCCCTCCACTCTCCCCATTCTCCACATCTGGTGACACTGCCCTCCTCTGTCCCTCACATGAGCCACATTATCTCTGATTCTGGTATTTCACAAGCCATGCTCACATTCTCCTTCCTCCATTCTCACATCTTCCAAAGCCTAGCTTCTCTGGCTTTTGTCAGGTCTAGTCCTCCTTAGTCTAGGTGCCTTCTTTTTTGAGATGACCCCTCACTGGTCCTGGGGACATCTTGTGTCTGCACGGTTGTCAAGGATGCTGCCTCCCCCCATCGGTCTGTCAGAGCACTAGACTATTTCCACCTTTCTTTAAACTCCCAGCACCCTGCACATTGAAAACACTTATTAAATTTCACCTGACTTCTGGAACCCCTTCTCCTTCATCTAGCCACCCTCAGACCATGCCATGCAGTATAGACTGTGCACTCTCCCCTCCATGAAACCTTTCCCTGCTCACCAGACACTGCTGTGCTTTTTCTATCTGTATCCCTAACCCTTTCTGTTAAGGTTGCTCATTCCTAAACCCAGGCCTTCCTCATTTTCCAACAGCCGCCTCCTTGGTCTTCCAGATTCCAGCCTCTTCCTCTCTAATCTGTCCTCCACACAGATTCCAAACTCAGCTTCCAAAGGTAGACCTGGCCTACTCAAGAAACTTTAGGGACCTTGAGGACAAAGGAAAGACTTCTTTGTTTTGTATTTTTACAATTGAGTCTTTGCTGTCTGATTACTACCTTTCCTACCAGGTGGGACCCCTTATCATTCCTGGCAACAACATTCCAGATCCTGTCTCCACACCTTGGCCCCTGCTGCGACCCACCCTGCCTCTCCCTCCACAATGCCACCTCTTCTATTTCCTCTCAGCTAAAATAGCTATTTTTTATATAACCTTCATTTAGCTGTCCATGGACATCCAGTTTCTCTCAGTAGAGTGTAAGCTCCTTGAGGCTATGGAATGTTGTACCTTAACCCCACTAGCCCCCAGACACAATACCTGGGACCCAGGAAGTACTTAAAACATGCTTGTTGGGATGAAAAATAAATAAATTCTTGGTGACTAACTGTATCCCCTCAGAGCACCTGTGCAATTGAGCTTACTGGACCCAAGCATTACTGAGACTAAAAATCTAAGCCCATCAAAGTCTCAGGAACAGAGCAAGTGATGACGAGAAGCTGAGTTCTTCAAGAATAAAAGATCTCAGAGACTCAAAGGATTTTAAAGGATTATCAGGGAAAGAGAAAAAGTTGTCAAAGAACCTCTAAAAATCCAGAGAAAAATGTCCCCTTTCTTAATTAAAGAGCCGGGGAAGGGTCTACAGGAAGGGTCCTAAAGTTCTGAGGATGACAGCTGTCCACGCTTGTTGAGACCTGCCATCCAGCAAAGGTACAATGTAGCCCTTGGCAGCAGCCCAGCTGGTCTTCAATGACAAGATGAGCGTGGGATGCTACATAAGAAGGAACATCTAAGAGGAAGAAGCAGCAATTGTGTGGGATGGAAACACCTGGGTTTTCAAATCACAGGGAATACCCTGCCTTCTGATGTTTCGTGGCTAAGAGCAGTTCCATTAATACTAAGATACATGACGTTTCTTGTCATTACCTTTTCACACATCCATTCCCATGAGCAATCCGGATTCTCCACCCAGCAGGAGAGGAAGAAGCCGATTTTGGGAACTGCAGAAATTGCACTTAAAAATCAATATTTATAACCACTTCTACTTGTACAGAAATTTTCATGCTTTTAGGGCAGCTTTATACGTTAAAAAAAAATTAGCAGGCTTTGTCTCTCTAATAAGAATGCACTTAGCCATCTCTTCTTTAGTAATCACCAACTAATAAACATTTATGAAGGGCTAAGGTTCTGTGCAAAGCAAAAGAGAATACAAAAATTGGCAAGGGAGCTCACGATCTACTGAGGGAAACAACATGCAAATAAACATATATATGCATATACATACAGACACACACATATGGAAAGAGAGAGCAAGATTGAGAGAGCTATAGATAGAATCAATAGGAAATAATTAATAGAGGGCAGGCACTGGAATGAGGAGTTGGGGACTGCTTCCTGGAGAAGGCAGGATTTTGGCTGGAACTTAAAGGAAACCAGGGAGGTCAGCCGCAGAGCATAGGAAGGAGAGAGTTCCAGGGACTGGAAACAGCCAGAGAGAACGTCCAGGGCCAAAAGAAGAAGGTCTTATTTGTAGAACACCTAAGGGGTCTGTGTCATTGAGTAGAAGAGTACCTGGTTAGGCAGACAGGAAAGGTAGGAGGGGACTGGATCATAAAGGACTTTGAATGCCAAACCACACAATTTCTATTTGACCCTTGAGGTTGCAAGAAGCCACTAGACTTTATTGAGTGGGAGGGTGGATGAAATAGTAAGACCTGTGCTTTAGGAAAATCATTTTGGTGACTGGCTGACTAAAGGAAAGATTGGAGAGGGGAGAGACTTGAGGCAGGTAGACCTCCCCCCCAACCCCAGCAGTTACTACAACAGTCCAGGGGTGAGTTGATGAGGGTCTGCACTAGAGTGGTGATTGGGCCAGAGGAGAGAAGGGAGCATATTTGAGAGATACTGCAAGCTTCTGCAACAACCTGGATATGGGGGGAAAGAGGCATGCAGAAGGCATCAGACTCCTAACTTGTGGGCTTGAGGGACTTGGAAGTCCCCTCTGTAGTTATATTAATGATGGAGGGGAAGTGTTGGGGGGGGAAATCACGAGGTATACTTTGGACATGTTGAGTTATCAGACATCTAGTTTGAGAGACCAGAAAACCATCTGGAAGTGTGAGATTGGAGATTAGCAGAGCTTGGGGCAGGAAAGGTAGATCTGAAAACTATCAGAACAGAGATGGGAATTAAATTCTGTATGAGCTGATGAAATCACCAAGTGAAGAGAAGCCAGGGACAGAACCTGAGGGACAGCTACAGTTAGAGGGTTGGTTCTGAGGAGGAGCCAGCAAAGTCAGGAGAACCAGGGGAGTCTGGTGCCCAGAAACCTAGAAAGGAAAGATCAAGGACAGAGTGATGAAGAGTCTCAAAGACTACAGAGAGATCAAGGAGAATAAGGATTGAGAAAAGACCCCTGGATTTGGTAACTAAGAGATCACTGGTTACTTTGGAGAGAGCAGTTTGAGTAGAATAAGGTTGGAAGCCAGATGTTAAGGTGCTAGGAAGAGAGGGAGAGGAGAGACTATAGATGAGAGATGTGACAGGCAGGGCAGTCACACGGGAGGCAGTAAGAGGGATGGTGACCTGAACTAGAGTAGTTATAGTGGAAGAGAAGGGGGTGACATTCATTTGAGACATATTGTGAGGGAAGAGTCAGGTTTCTAAGCATTTTGGCATGAAGAACAATTTCTAAGAGATTAAAGATTCAACTCAAGATCCTGGGTAAAAGAACAGGACATGTTCGTGAAAAAAAGACCAGCTGGTGTGGAAGCTACATGTGATCAAAGCCCCAGGTTGGCATTAAGTAACAGCAGAAGCCTTGTAATTAGAATCCAATAGCAGCCAAAGTACCTTATTACCAATAAAGCAAAGGCGTTTAATAGCAGGGAGTCGAGAAATTACAGTGAATGGAGGAAGGTGCCTATTTATCTCTCTGCATGGAATGTCAAATGCAAATTCAGGAAATAACGTATGTCTCATGCAGCAAATTCTTCTGAATATAATATTCAAGTATTTAAGATTGGAGTCAATAGACAGATTGCTGCCCAAATCACGCACATTTATCCAGCATCCTCTAAGCTTTCGTCCTTGAGGAGTTTTTGCACAAAGTGAGCAGAAGCATTTGTGCAAACTAAAGGGTGACTGACATAGACACATCTATACATGTATTTTAAACACGTATGAAGACAGAAACACATATATGTACACATACTTTCATACAAAAGAACTGCTGGTCACATATTAGTCCATCTTTTCTTCCCATCTAGAGACATCACCATCACCACCACACCACCACTACCACTATTATTTTAAATACAAGAGAGACATTAATTAGAGAGGGGAGACAGAGAAGACTCATGTACGGAAGGGCAACAGTAGGATTCACATTGTCAGCTAGATCTTAAAGTTTACTACATTCCAGCAAGAGAATAAAGCTCAAAGGAAGCAGCCCCAAAAGCAACATACAATACCTCGTGAATCACAGGGCCCAAAAGAAAGCGGAGCCGCTGACAAAGTTCTCCAAGATTGGACAAGCTGCTGGCTCGGTGGCTACTGTCTGTATCTTTTGCTCCCCTGAGGAAGGTGTGAATCAAAGGATCTTGGTACTTTGAGACCATGTCTCCTGTTGGAGGAAAGAGAAGAAATCAGAGCTTATTTTAAAAGGCATTTCCAACCTTTAAAATATATATATATGTATATATACATACACATACATATATGTATATATACATATATAAATACATATATACACATACATATATACATATACATATACATATATATATATATATATATATATATATATATATATATATGTCCAGTGTTTCCTACTTTGAGGGGGTTCTCTTATTCATGTTATTTCATTACATTCTTAGAACATCACTATGAGGGAGCAGATGAGATCCCTAATGGAGAGGGATCCCCAAGGCCTTATCCTAAGTTCTCTGTCATTGCTCTCTGAAGGGCCTCATCAGCTCCCCCAAAGGCTAAACATCATCCCTGCAGCTACATCTTGAGCTCCAGACTTAGCTCACCACCTACTAGAGATTCCCAACACCTCAATCTCAGCATGTCTTTATCAATGCTTGTGAAGGCCTCACATTTCCAATTAGTTGCTAAACCATGCTCTCCATAATATTCCGCCCCCTTCTCTCAAATCCCCTCATTCCAGGCACTCGTCAGCCCTTGTCCACACAACTCCAATGGCTCTTCACTGGTCACCCCAGCTTAAGTTGTTCCCCACTCCCGGTCTGCACCAAGCTGCCAAAGAGTATCTCTGAGTACATGTTTGGTCACATCATCCCCTAAACAAGAACCTCCATGGACTCCCCCTGACCTGGAGGACCAACTCTGAATGACTGGCTTTTACTAATGACTTAGCTTTCCAGCCTCTCCCACAGCACTATACCATTAACCCCATCTGCTTTTCTCTCTTTTTTCATAAATATGTTCCATCTCCTCTCTTTGGATCTGTCTGTTCTTTGATGCCTGGGCTGGACTATCCCTTCATTTTCTTTATATATATATATATATATAAACATATATGTTTTTTGCAAGGCAAATGGGGTTAAGTGGCTTACCCAAGGCCACACAGCTAGGTCATTATTAAGTGTCTGAGACTGGATTTGAAGCCAGGTACTCCTGACTCCAGGGCTGGTGCTTTATCCACTGCACCACCTAGCTGCCCCTATCCCTTCATCTTCAATGCAGATTTTTCTTCCTTCTCTTGCTTTAAGCTGTGACCATCACTGCCACCTTCTACAATCCCCCCCCCATCTTTGAAATCCCTCTCTACTTACTTTGTATACCATATGTATGTGTTTATATAGCTATTGTATCTCCTTACATACATACATATCTTCATATATGTTGTCTCATCTCACAGAATGCAAGCTCCTTGGGAGGAGGGGTTAAGTGACTTGCCCAAGGTCACACAGCTAAGTAAGTATTAAGTATCTGAGGCTGGAGTTGAACTCAGGTCCTCCTGACTCCAGGGTTGGTGCTCTTTCAATTCTTCCCCCTCCCCCTCCACTATCTCAATGGGAAACCTTGCCTCATATTAAATGCAAAAAACCTGAGGCCATTCACTGAGAGTCCCCTCTTTTTTCCTTCTATCTTTCTCACCTCATGACCTCTGAATCATCTCCTGCTATGTCTTCCTTTCCCCCTTCTCTCTGTAAAGGACAGTGTTTCTGCATGGAATCCTATTCCCTCCCAGCTCCTCCAGAAGATGCTTCACTCTTACTGACCCCTCTTTAATCTTCAATCTTTGTGCTTCCCACCTTTAAAAAAGCTTCACTAGATTCCACCCTCCTTGATCATTGCTATCCCATAATGTTTCCCCACCTTTCTCAGTGAAACTGAAAATGTGGTTACACTTGGTGCCTCCACTTCTCTTCTCTCTCTTTTCTAGGTGGTGCAATGATAGAGGACTAGGACCAGCCCAAAAGTCGGGAGGACCTGAGTTCAAATTTGATCTTAGACACTTAATACTCACTAGGCATGGCACTTAACCCTGACTGCCCCACATCCAGGGCCATCTATAGTCACTCTGATCCATATCTGACCACTAGACCCAGATGACTCTGGAGGAGAAAGTGGTGACTTAGCACAGCACCCCTAACTAAAATCCAATTCATGGGCTTATCATGGCATCCTGATATCATGGTTTTCTTTTAAGAAGGACAAACATTGGGGAAGCTAAATGGCCCTTGAGTCAGGAGGACCTGAGTTCAAATCTAGCTTCAGTCAGTGTGACTTTGGGCAAGTCACTTAATCCCACTGCCTAGCAAAAATTAAAAAAAAAAAAGGACCAATATCATTCTTTCTCTTCTAAACCTTTGCAGCCTGACTTCCAAACTCACCCTATGACTGAAGCAGCCCTTTTTTGGTACTCCTCCACCCCTTTGCAGAATTCTTCATCACTCTTTGTTGAATCTGCATCCTGGTGAGTGACCCCTAAGGCTTGATTCTGGGTTCATATCTCTTTCTTCTGGACACTCTGGTTAACTCATCAGCTCCTTTGAGATTCAATTATATATAAGTTGATGATCCCCAAAGTCTATCTGTCTAACCTTAGAGTCCCTCCTGAATGCCATTCCTCCATCACCAAGTTCTGAATGTCTCTATTATAGTCAAGGGAACCACCACCCTTGGAAAAACAAAATAAATTCAATTTTATTTCCAAGTACACATTTTCTCCCTTCACTCCTCCTTGATGAAACAAAAAAATCAAAACCTATAACAAATATTATGGTCAAACAAAACAAATTCCCACACTGATTATGTAAAAAAAAAGACTCAATCTGTAATTTGTGCCTATCAATCACATGTCAGGTTTGGAATAATATGTTTCTTTTTTCCTTTTTAAAATTTATTTAGTATTTTATTTTCCCCCATTTATATAATATATATATAAAAACAATTTTTAACATTCATTTTTAAAACTATGAGTTCCAAATTCTCTCCCTTCCTTTCTCTGCACCCCACCCACATTGAGAAAATAAGCAATTCTATATTGGTTATGCATGTGAAGTTAAGCAAAACATTTCCATAATAGCCATGTTGCAAAATAAAACATAACACCTCCTTGCCCCCTATCAAAAAACCAGAAACTTCAAGAAAAATAAAATTTAAAAAGTATATTTCAATATATTAAGATACCATCAGTTCTTTCTGTGGTGATGGATAGTATTTTTTTTTTATCATGAGTCCTTCAGAGCTGTCTTGGGTCACTGATTTGCTGAGAACAGCTAAGTCATTAACAGCTAATGTTGTTACTTTGTCCACGTCACATTTCCCTTTGTAGCTAATCATGTAAATCTTTACAGGTTTTTCTGAGAACTAGCTGCTTATCATATCTTATGGGACAATACTATACCATCATATCACACAGCACAATTTATTCAACCCTTCCCCAATTAATGGGCATGGGACGGCATGTTTCATTATGAATCCTATAGAATTGAGGCTGGTAATTGTGTTGATCAGTTTCCTTGAAACTTTTAAAGCTTTTTTTCTTTTCAATGTTCTTACTGTATAAGCTGTCTCCTGGTTCATCTCATTTCACTTTGTATAAGTTCATAAAAGTCTTCCCAAGTTTCTCTGAAACCATTCCCTTCATCATTTCTTACAGCACAGTAATATACTATCACATTCACACACCATGACTTGTTCATCCCTCAGTTGATGGGCACCCCTCAGTTTTTAATTCTTTGCCACCTGAAAGAGCTACTAGAAATATTTTTTATATAAAGGTTCTTTTCCTTTATTTTTTGATCTCTTGGGAGCAGAACCCTGCGAGTAACATTACCGAGTCATAGGGTACAGACAGTTTAATAACTTTGGGGCACAGTTCCAAAAGGTTCTCCAGAATGGCCAGTCAGGCTCGAACACCCCATTTATCCAATCCTTTACCAACTTTTGTCACTTCTTTCCCCAAATTAGCCCTGCCCTGAATTGCTTCTCTCTCCTCACCCAGCTCCCTCCCAGGCCCGCTGCTGCCTCCAGTCTGGAGGTCTGCAGGAACCTTCTCGTGGTCTCACTCTCATCCACAGAGATACCAGGTTCTCCTTAGAGAGATGCTGAATAAAGCTCCAGGAGCCCTTGTTTCTAGGATATTCAGTGAGACATGTCCCAGAGGTAGGTCCAGTTACCCTACCAAACCAAAGAGAAACTCCTTTGATGGTCATTTAAAACTTTTTTTATAACCTGGTCCATTTCTGTATTTCCAGGGTTCACAACTTAGTATTCCCCCCCTCCCACATTCTCTGATCAGTCATCCTGACTGATGCTCTATCTTGGGCAGCTCAGTGGTACAGTGACTCTGGTGCTGGATCTGGAGACAGAAAGACCAGAGTTCAAATCCTGCTCCAGAGACCTGGAGAAGTCATAAGCTTCACTTAGTCTCAGTTTCTACATCTATAAAAGGGGAATAATAATAGCATTTACCTCAGAGGGTTCTTATAAAGATCAAATTAGATAACAATATAGTTTTTTTTGGTTTGTTTTTGGTTTTTTTTAGGTTTTTTCAAGGCAAATGGGATTAAGTGGCTTACCCAAGGCCACACAGCTAGGTAATTACTAAGTGTCTGAGGCCGGATTTGAACCTAGGTACTCCTGACTCTGGGGCTGGTCTATCCACTGCGCCAACTAGCTGCCCCTAACATATATAGTTTTGAAAACCTTTAAGTGCTTATAAAAAACACTTACCTTTACCTTGGTGGTTCCCCATGTCTAGAATTCTTTCCCTCCTAACCTGGAGCTCTTGGAATCCCCAGCCTCCTTCAAGCCCCAGCTCAGTGCACTCCTTTGCAGGACCTGTCCCCCAGCCTCGCCAAATGGAATGCCTTTTGTCTCCTTTGTTTTTGTTGTCAATGTAATGATTTATTTCTCTTCCCAAGTAGAATGTCCATTAATTATTGTGGTGTATATAGTGTTTGGCCTTCATTCTTCTTTTTTTTTTTACAAGGCAAAAAGTAGCTTGCCTAAGCCCCACAGCTAGGTAATTATTAAGTGTCTGAGACCGGATTTGAACTCAGGTACTCCTGACTCTAAGGCTAGTGCTCTATTCACTGCACCACCTAGCCACCCCATGGCTTTCATTCTTGATGAGGATGTCTCAAGGGTAGCCTCTGTGTGAACTGGACTGAAGGGAGGTCGGGCTGCATAGTCTTTAGCCTCCCTCTCTCCTCCAGAGTCACTGGAATCCAATGGCAAGACTTTTGAGCAGGAAAGATTTCTGCTTTTCTTGAATCATCCTCAGATATTTTATGCATTTTGTAGCTATTTGGAATGCGATTTTTCTTTCAATTATTGCCTCTTGGGTTTTGTCATTACTATAAAGAAATGCTACTGATTCCTAAGGATTTATTTTGTAGTCTGCAACTTAACTGAAAATACTAATTATCTTAATTTCTTTGCTTATTCCTCAGAGTTTTCTAAGTAAATTGTCATGTTATATGGGCAAACAGGTAGGTTTATCTTATCTTTGTCAGCAGGTAAAAAAGGGCATTTCTTGCTTATTGGCAAAGTTTCTACTGTTTCTCCATTGACTATAATTCTACTATTGATTTTAAATTCTTTTTATCATATTAAACATATGCCTATATTTTGTAGAGTTTTTTTTTGGGGGGGGTGGGGGGTTCTTTTTGCAAGGCAATGGGGTTAAGTGACTTGCCCAAGGTCATACAACTTGGTAATTATTAAGTATCTGAGGCCGAATTTGAACTCAGATCCTCCTGACACCAGGGCTAGTGCTCTATCCACTGTGCCACCTAGCTACCCCAGGTTTTTTTTTTTTTAAAGAATACATTAATCTTATATTTGGTCAAAGATTCATTCTATATCTATTGATATAATCATGTGGTTTTGTTTTTAATGATTATTTATACTGTTTTTCTAACATTGACCTAGAGTCTCTACATTTCTAGCCTAATTTTAGCTTGATCCCAGTGAATTGTTTTTTTTTTTAATAAGTTCCTGCAATTTTTGGACCAGAAATTTATTTAACATTTTTAAATATATAATCATTAATGATATGTACCTATAATCTTCTTTCTTTTCTTAATTTTTTCCTGGTTTAGAGACTAGGATAATATTTATCTCAAAAATCAAGTTCAAAGGGATGATTTCTTTCTCAATTTTTGAAAATAATTTGTATTATATTAACCGTCCCTTAAAAATTTAATAGAAGGGGCAGCTAGGTGGTGCAGTGGACCAGCCCAGGAGTCAGAGTACCTGGGTTCAAATCCGGTCTCAGATACTTAATAATTACCTGGCTGTGTGACCTTGGGCAAGCCACTTAACCCCATTTGCCTTGCAAAAAAAAAAAAAACCCTAAAAAAAATTTAATAGAAACCTCCATGGCTAGAAATGCATCTGAACCAGGTTATTCCCACCCCACCCCCTCCTTGGGCAGTTACTTTATAGTTTAATTTCTTTTTCTGAGACTGGATTATTTAAGATCCCTGTTTAATGCTCTTGTATTATAAAATCTTGTTTAATCCACTTCTTTAGAATCTACTTCAATTTAGTTGAGATTTTACCCAATTTACCTACTAAAATTGTGTAGTCTGATGATTCTTTTTATTTCTTCTCTCCTGTGTCCCCCCTCCTCCCCTTGGTTAATTTGACTTTCCTCTTCTTTTTAATCAGGTTGACTAAAGGTTCACTAATTTTAATCAACCTTTAGTTTTGATTTATTCATTCTCTTTGATTCCCAAATCTTCCTAATTCCGGGTCTTTATGCCACCTAGTCATACATCTATAATTTTAATGTATAAATTGCCTGCCTTCTCAAGAAGGGGAAACAGAGAGAGAGGGAGAGAATTTGGAACTTGAAATTTAAAAAAAAAATAATATTAAAACTATTTAAAAAAAAGGCCATGAGAGGCAAGGCAGTCAAACTGCCTCAGTTAGAGAGGGAATGGAAGAGATGGATTGAAAAGCAAAGGGCCACTGGAATTCCTGTGTCCACAAAGATGGTTCAGCAAGAGGCAAGAATTGCTGATGAAAATGAAGTGACTGATTTTACAGGAAGACACAATTGGTGCTTCAGGTTCATGAAATGGAATGGATTGAGCATGTGTCCATGCACCAGACTTGCCCAGGGAGAGTTTGTGTTCAACCACAGACCAGAGTACAGGCAGGAGAGCAGTCAGTCTCTTCTTTGACACTGATTTGTCATCAATCACAGATGAGGACAAGCTAATGGATGGGAGTTCTGACAGTGATGAGAAGTTGTATGAATTTTATGATGAATAAAACTTGAGTTCAATAACTTTAACAAAAAAACTATTTTAATATGTAACTGAAAGAATTAAATACAAAAAAATTTTTTTGAAATAAATGACAAATACTAAGAATAGGAACCAATGCTAAGTAACCAGAGTCAATAAAACAACATACAACACAGTAATCGAAACTGAATACTGTAAAATGATAATGATCCAGTTTGGTCCCCCCAAAAAGAGAGATATAAGAAGTCATGTCCCTACACTTTGCAAACATAGGGGGAATATAAAATTGGATTTTTACATATGCAAATTTTGTTTGACTTTGTTTTCTCCTTTTTTCTTTCTTTCTTTTAGAAGATGGCTCTCTGGGAGGGTAAAGGGGAAGAGATATAGTGAGAAATATAAAAAACAAAATCTTTCACTAGCATTTATTTTAAAAGATAACGGTTGGAGAGTCAAAGGAATTTATTGAGTGGAGAAGTAGTGTATGGTCAGATCTATATTTAAGGAAAGTCAATTTGGCAGCTAAATGGAGAATGGAAAGAGCAGGAGAGAAGCTGAAGCAGAGAAAATTAGAAAATCCTTAGAATAATCTAGGTGAGAAGTGATGATTATATGAAGCAAGGTGGTAACTTTGTGAGCAGTAAGAAAGGTAGCTACATGACAGATGTTATGAAAATAGAAGTGTCAAGGCTTGGCAAATGACTGGAAATAGAGGTGGAGAATGAAGAATCAGGGATAACTCCTCAGTCACAAAACTATTAGACTGGAAAGACTGCTTCTCCCCACAGAAATAGGGAGGGGAACTCTGGCAGATGGGTAGGTTTTGGGGAAGATATAATACATTGCTTTGGACATGCATTTACCATGACTCTAGGTCATTCATTTTGAAAAGCTTACTAGTTATTTAGTGATATAAGACCCATGGTCAGGCGGGAGACTGGAGCAGGACATTGGCATAGAGAGATAATCAAACCCATGGGAGCAAAGTTTAAAGGGAAGAGGGAGGGGCTTTTGCCTGGGTGTTCTGTCTTTGAGGGTTCGCCACAAGTTCAAGAGCCCCCAGACAGACCCTTCCCAAGAAACTGACACAGGCACTGTTCAGTTCAGTTCAGAAGTCTTGTCGATAGTCCATAGTCCTTTTCCCACAAATGGTATGGCATAGATGAGAGGTAGGCAACATCACTGACTAGGGCTGTCAATTATTGTATGAACATATAAATACTCAATGAAGGCACAATGAAGGCTTTTCTCCAAACTGGGAAATTCTGCTTCAGGCCTGGAATGAGCCCCCTGCAGAAGGAGTGGCCTAGATGCTGAGTCCATGGCACGGCAGCCAGTGTGGGCAGTAGTTCTCCAGGCTCTGCCCCAGGTGCAGGGTAAAACCGAGCTTTCCTTGCATGCCTGGGTGTGGGAAGAGTTGGCTTAAAGCCAATAGAAGAAGAACCAAGCCCTGGGAAAGATTTGTAATAAAAGGGAAGGTCTCAAAAGAGGAGAGTCATGCTCTGGTTGCCTCATGTTGCTGCAGGTCTGACCCAGAGTCCGACTGTCCTGTCCTGCTAATGACATGATGCAGATGGGCAAATGGAGAACCAGAGAGCTCCTAGGAGCAGCCAAGGAAGTGAACTCAGAAAAGCCACTTGGTGTAATCCCCTCATTTTAGAGACGAGGAAACTGAGGCCCATTTAGAAATGCATCCAGATTTTCTGACTGTAAAACCAAAGTTCCTTCCAAAATGCATCACACAAAGAGCTCTATGGTTCCCGAAATTAAAATAAGATAGTTTGTTGTTTTGTAAGCAAATATATCATAGCTACTTAAAACTAGGTCTAGTTCATAAAAGGGAAAATTAAACAACTCAAATGAACTAAGCTATATGATGGTCACTGAATTTCAAAGCTTCTTAAGCTATAATGTAGGGCCTAGCCCTGATAATCTTCTGGTCCCTCTGAATTTAGTAATTGTTTACTAAGCTGCTAAGGATTAATGGTTTATTGGCAAATACTATATTTAAATTAAATTTTAAAACTCATACACACACACACACACACACACACACACACACACACTCAAATATTCTCAATTTTAGGAGAAAGATTCCTATTCCCATTCTAGTGCTATTATGGCAGGCAGCTAGTCAGAGCAGCGGACAGAGCACTAGGTCTGGAATGGGGAAGATTTGAGTTCATGTGTAATCTAGGACACTAAATGTGTGGCCCTGGGGAGGCCACTTCACCTCTGCCTGCCTCCTCACTTTTAAAATAGAGATAATTGCATCTACACACCATTATTGTTCTGAGGGTCAAATGAGATAACACTTGTAAAGCACAGTTTAGCACAGCGTCAGAACAGTGTCTAGCGCAGGGGAGGCACCATATACATGCCTATTCCCTTCTATGAGGAAATGACAATATGTCTAGAAGATCCTTATCTCATATTCAATGAATCATCAAAGGGAATTGAGAAGGATGAGTAGGACACTTATCTGTCATAAAAGTGGGAGACTGTTTTAGTCAGAGAAAAAACTCACTAGTAAGGGGAAGGAAGAATTGGAAAGAGAGATTGGGAAAATCCTATTTTAGGAAAGGTATTTGAGCAAGGAAGTTAAACAGATACACATTTTTCCTCTACGTGACTTCAGGAACTTGAAATCATCTTTAACTATTTCCTGTTCCTCCCTCCCACAATACCCCAATAATCTTCAAGTTCTATCAGTTCTTAATTTGGACAGTTTCTTGTTAATGTCTTTCCTAGCACCACCAGATCCTTCCAATTCATTCTACACACTGACACTACATTGATCTTAAAGTACCATTTTTATTGGGTCACTTTTTCATTCAAAATCCTTCAGTGATAGCACATGGTTTATCAAATGGGATCCAAACTCTTTATCCTGTCATTCAAGACCCTCTAAAATGTGGTCCCAAACTACTTTTCAGTCTTAATTTTCCACCCCACACTCTGTTTTAGCAAACTGAGCAATAATCCAGATCTTGTTCTTCCCTATTTGTTTGTTTCTTCTGCCTAAAAGACTTGTCCTTTCCACCACTTTCTATTATAATATTGCTGCCTACTCAAGAACCATATCAAATGCCTCTTCCTCCGTGAAATTTTTTCTATTCTTTCCAGCTCAAAGGGTTAGCCTCCTCCTCTAAATCCCTAGTACATTTTTTTTGCCCACTCTTATAGTTAAGATTATGCTTTAGACAAAGAATTGGAAATTGAGGGGAGGTCCATCAATTGGGGAATGGCTTAATAAACTGTGATATATGTATGTGATGGAACACTATTGTTCTATTAGAAACCGGGGGGCTGGGCAGCTACGTGGTTCAGTGGATAGGGCACCGGCCCTGGAGTCAGGAGTACCTGAGTTCAAATCTGACCTCAGACACTTAATAATTACCTAGCTGTATGGCATTGGGCAAGCCACTTAACCCCATTTGCCTTGCAAAAACCTAAAAAAAATAAAAATAAAAATAAATGCTAGAAACCAGGAGGGATGGGAATTCAGGGAAGCTTGGAGGGATTTGCATGAACTGATGCTGAGTGAGATGAGCAGAACCAGAAGAACATTGTACACTCTAACAGCAACATGGGGGTGATGATCAACCTTAATGGGCTTGCTCATTCCATTAGTGTAACAATCAGGGACAATTTTGGGCTGTCTGCAATGGAGAATACCATCTGTATCCAGAGAAAGAATTGTGGAGTTTGAAGAAAGAACAAAGACTATTACCTTTAATTTAAAAAACCCATTATCTTATATAATTTTGCCATCTTTTATACTTTATTTTTTCTTCCTTAAGGATGATTTATCTCTCATCACATTCAACTTATATCAATATATACCATGGAAACAATGTAAAGACTAACAGACTACCTTCTGTGGGGGATGGGGGAAGGGAAGCAAGATGGGGGAAAAATTGTAAAAAAATTGTAAAAATTGTAAAATTGTAAAACTCAAAATAAATAAATAACTTTTAAAAAAGATTATGCCTTAGATTCATCATTTCTTCATGTCTCCTCCTCTATACAAGACTGTAAGTGCTTTGATTTACTCACCCAATGCTTTCTTTGGTGACCTGTAAGAGGGGCCATAACAGCTGTGTCTGGTATCACAGTGCCAAGGAAGGAACAAGGGATGAGAGTATAGAAAGCCTGAATTAGAGGCCCAGTTTCACTTCTGAGTAGATGTGTTTCCTTGGGCAAGTCTTATTTAACCCTCAATTTCCTTTTTACATAAAAGGATGATGATGACACCTAAATTGCTTACTTTTAGACCTATTGTGAAGATCAAAAGAGATAATGCAGACATGTGTTTTGTAATGATAAAGTACAACTATAAATATGTATAAATTATAAATAAAATAAGTAACAATGTAAGCTAATAAACAAATATGTGTGATCTTTATAATCTCCACTCCATTTATAACATAGTACAGATAGGGATGATTTCATCAGTATGGGAACTCTAGGATAAGAGTTAGTGTTCAGACTTGGAACACTGAGAGATTTCACTGGATGTGTCAGACGAAGCACTTCAACCCAGGTCCTCTGAGTGCCAAGGCTGGCTCTGTCCACCGGGCTATGCTTCTTCCTCTTGCACATAGATGTTCAAGAAATATTTGATGAATTAAATCAGATTGAAAAAGAGAATCGAGAGGCAGAGAAGGTATTTCAGGAGGCTGTGTGCCTTCCTTCTCCCTTCTTTGAGGAGTAAGAGGAGCATGTTGACATGAAGAGCTGGAGTGTCCAAGGAGTTCACCATGTGACACCTCTAAAGACAATGTGCTCGTGGGTGGTGAAGGGGCCTGGTCTGTCTGCTGACTCTAGTTTGGTGTATTTATAATGGACTCTGGCTCCTTTTGTCTAGTTGAGTTTGCTAACTACACAGATGCTCCCAATCTGGGTCACTCAGAATCAGCCTGCTGAATTGCCTGGGCCTATTTCCTTTGCTGATTCATCTCTCAGAACCAGAACCAAGGTCATCACGTGGTGGCCTATAACTCATGCATCCTCTACATCCTTGGTCCACAAGATCAGTTTTATCCTACAATCCCATTGTTGCTATTGCTCAGTTGCTTCAGTCGTGTCTGACTCTTTGTCAGACAACCCCCCATTTGGGGTTTTCTTGGCAAAGATACTAGAGTAGTTTGCTATTTCCTTCTCCAGCTCATTTTACATATGAGGAAGCTGAGGCAAACCCATGAAGCCTTTCCCTGAGCCAATCTGCTGGCGTGTCTTTAAAGATCAAAACTTAAACTAACAACAAATAAAGAAAACAACCACAAAAAGCTTCAACCTGTGCTTCTCTTCCATATAATGACAACCCTGAGGAGCAATCCTGGCCTAAAGAATAATCATAATATTAGCTCATTTATTCCCACATTTCCCACGGGTTCCCTGCTTTGAGACTTCTCTGATCTTCCTTATTCTGTCAGGAAATTTTAATATCCCAAAAAGCCTGACTCTGCTTGGTCCTCACATCTCCCCTGTGATTGGGCCTTAGGAGTGGAGGGCAGGGCCAGGAGCTTCAGAACCACTAGATAAAGAGGGGGACTCAGCCATCTTCTCTCCATTTCCCACCAGTTTTGGGTCTTCTTTGGACCCCTTCATCATGGTCTGCCAGGCATCTGCCCCCTCCCATGCTTTTCAGCTTCTTTTTGTATGCTGTGCAATCTAATGGGAGACCCCTGGATTTTAAACTCCTTGAGGGTAGGGATGGTCTGTTTTTGCTTCTTTTTGTATCCCCCAGCATTCAGCTCGGTGCCTGTGACAGTGAATGTTTACTGACTGAATTAATCAATTAATGATTTCCCCAAAGGGCTAAATCACTTTTCTGCATCCCTCAAGTTACCAGGAAAAAAGGTGAGTCAACTAGCTTAGCTTATGTCACTGTGTGATACAACTTCTGGCAAATTTTGAACTTCTTTAAAAGTGTGAATCCAGGACTATGGAAAGGAGCCTTCTGAGAGAGTAGAATTTCTGACTAAGCAATAAAACCATAACCTTCCTTCAGCTTGGCCTTCCCTGCACTCAGAACAACAGATGTTCTTGGCAAAATACAAAATACAAAACTTCACTTCTCTCTGAAAGACTGCTAATACTTGGCCCAAATTTTGTCAAATATTCCTTATCATTCTAATAGGTTATTACCTAATATTACTTGCTTCACTAGAAGGAATGGTTGTTTTGGATTACTTCCCTCCCTTTTTTAAGAGAGGAAGAAAAGTTTTTGCCATATCCTAGAAGAGTCAAATTAGGGAACTCCCCTTCAGGCTTGAACTGGAAGAATCTGGACAAAAGGAAGCACTCCTCCACAATAGTCCTTGTCTGACACATCACTACAGTAGGTTCTGGAACCCTATGCCAGGAATGTAGGTTCTGGCTGATGCTGCCTGGAGCACAGACCCTATGACGGGGGTAGTGGGTTCCATTCACCAAGTTGAACATGAGAAATTGAATTTTTTAGCCAAAATCCATAAAACAGACAAAAATATCATTAGTCCAATGCCCTCAGTCTCTTTCTACGGTGATTGTGGTGGAGCAGAGGAAAAGAAGATGCTAAGGGAGTGCCAAGGGAAAGATAACAGAGGGTGCATGGCTGTGGGTATTCATAGTGAGCAATTTTTACTCAGAGACTGATGAATTAATAGGCTACTGGAGGAAGGGATCCAAGTGGATATTGGTTTTCTTACTATAGAGGAGAAAAGAAGAACAGATGCACAGCCTACTTATGACACTGGTATTGATGAATTTTAGAATCAGAACAAGGTCTCCATTGTGAGAATCTCCCAGAAAGGACTCAGAGAAAGTTACAGATGAGAACTGCATCCATAGAAAATGCATGGATGGATTTCAATCTGAAATGGAGGGAGGAATCCCCAAGAATGAGTTCACAGATCCAACCTGGGCAAATTAACCCTGACTGCCTCACATCCAGGGCCATCTCCAGTCATCCTAATCCATATCTGGCCACTGGTCCAGATGGCTCTGGAGGAGAAAGTGAGGCTAGTGATAGTTCAGTAGCCCCTTAGTCAAATCCAATTCACATGCTTGTCATGGCATCACCTCCCTGATGTATGATCTTCTTCAAGAGTGAAGGACAGAAGGGGCGGCTAGGTGGTGCAGTGGATAAAGCACTGGCCTTGGAGTCAGGAATACCTGAGTTCAAATCTGGCCTCAGACACTTAATAATTACCTAGCTGTATGGCCTTGGGCAAGCCATTTAACCCCATTGCCTAGCAAAAAAAAAAAAAAAAAAAGTGAAGGTCAAATATCAATAAGAACACCTATTACATACAAAACAAAACAGTCCCTGTCCTTGAGGAACAGACATTCTTCCAGGAACCCTAGGGAAAGCAAAGGTTGGAGACAAGTTCATTTCTGCTCAAAGACTGACGATTCCCAGTGGGTCACATTAAGGGAAGGAAAGAATTTCCAACCTTGGATGCTGACAACTCTCCATGGGTCTTTGCCTCGATCCCCTCCCAACTTCTCTACCACATTGTGGCCTCAATTATTTCTTCTAATCCCTTAAAGGTAGTTGGTGGCATAGTGAATGAAAGCTGGGCCTGAAGCTAGGATGACCTGAGTTCAAATCCAGTCTCAGACACTTATTAGCTAAGTGATTCTAGGCAAGTCATTTGCCCTGTCTGCCTCAAGTTTTCTCAACTACAAAATCGGGATTACAACAGGGTTGTTTTGAGCCTTGAATGAGTTAAGTGCTTAGCAGATAATAGGTGCTAAGGCTACTTCCCCTTTCCTTCCCTCTCCTGAATCTTAAACCTAAAACATATTGGTTCCTTTCTTACTAACTTCAAAATATTCACATCTCCCCCATCCTTAAAAAACTTTCACTACAGCATAGACAAAGGTCAAAATGGGAACATGATTTAGACAAAAAGGGAGACATCATAAACAAATTAGGGAAACATGGAAAATTTTACCTGTCAGATCTATAGATAAAGGAGTTTATGACCAAACAAGAGAGATGATCACAGGAAATATAATGGATAATTTTAGTTACATGAAGTGAAATGTTCTTGCACAAACAAAACTAATTCAGACAAAATTAGAAGGAAAGTAGAAAACTGAGAAAAAAATTTTACAGCATGTTTCTCTGATAAAGGTTTCATTTCTCAAAAATAAAGGAATCAGCCAAATTTATAAAAATGAAAGCCATTCTCTACTTGATGAATGATCAAAGAATAAGAACAAGCATTTTTATTTTATTTTTAAATTTTTTTCATTGATTTAATCATTGATCCAATAAGTATTTCTTTTTTTTTAAATCAAAATTATCTAGAATCTGATGAAGAAATGCTCGAAATCACTTGATTAGAGAGATGCAAATTAAAACAATCTTGAGGTACAACCTCATAACTTTATGAGTAGAGAGAAGTGGCTAGATAAGAGATGTTTGTGGAAGCAGACATAGTAAGATCTGGCTGAAAATGTGGGGTGAGTGAGAGTGAGGAGAGGATAGACAAGGTTTATGAACCTTTCATCCTAGAAGAATGGTTCTGCCTTCAACAAAAATATGTAAGTTTAGAAGAGGGGGTGGGTTTGGGAGAAAAAATAAGACTACATGTCAAATTTCTGGTATCTCTGATAGATTGAAATGTCAAATAGGCAATCAATGATGGATTGACACAGAGGGAGAGACTAGGTTTGGACATACTAATGTGGGAATCATTGGCTTAGAGATGACTAATTAAATTCCTGGTTGCTGAAGAGGTAACCAGGAGAGTGAGCACAGAGGGAGAAGAATAGGTAATCTAGAGAAAAACCTGGGGAACACCCACAGTTAGGGGATGTGATCCAGATTTTGTTACAGCAAAGGTATCAAGGACTGGTCAGACAAGAGAAGAACTAGGAAAATAAGGTCACAAAAGCCATTTGGCTCACCTAGGTTACTGGAAGACCTCCTATATTCTACATAGCTGCCAAAGTGATTTTCCTTGGTGTAAATCTGGTCAGGTCATTCTCCTTACTCATAAAATTCAGTAAAAATTAATTGCTTTGTTTAACTGTTGAAGTGCATAACAACCTATCTTTCTAGATTTATTGGACATTATTCTTCCTGTTTCTTATGCACTGGAGTCTAATCAACTCTTAGTTACATGAAATGAAATGATTTTGTATAAACAAAACCAATTCAGACAAAATTAGAAGGAAATGAATGCCCATCTCTATCCTGGTCATCTCTCATGCCTGGGATGCACTCCCTCCTTACTTCTCTGCCTCATCAAGAACACATTCCAGCTTAGGTTTGGAAAAGGGAGCCATGGACCCTTCATTTCCCTCTAGACACTTACATGCCAACAAAAAATTTGAGCAGAACAAATCCCCCTTGGATTTTCCAACAAACTCAAGGAAGGCAGCTCTGATTTATCTTCACAATTCAGCTCTAAATGGCTCTGATTTGTACAATGATAATGGTTAACACCTGGATGTTTGAATCTTTGGATTCCTCTCAGGAACCAAGAAATCATCAAGCTTATTGAGAAGCGAACAGCTGTGTGTTCAGCAACAGGAGGATTCAGATTTATTTAAATAAGCTTTAAAAGGATGGCAGCCTTTAAAGGTGAGAAGTATAGAAATGAATAGTGAAAAGATTTGCAGAATTTTTAATCTGTCATTGGACTGATCCTAAAATACTGATAGAAACAAGAAAAGAGGGGTGGCTAGTTGGCGCAGTGGATAAAGCACGGGCCTGGAGTCAGGAGTACCTGGGTTCAAATCTGGTCTCAGAAACTTAATAATTACCTAGCTGTGTGGCCTTGGGCAAGCCACTTAACCCTGTTTGCCTTGCAAAAACCAAAAAAAAAAAAAAAAAAAAAAAAAAAGAAACAAGAAAAGGATCCTTTAAAAAGTATGAATTTAGGGGTGGCTAGGTGGCACAGTGGATAGAGTACTGGCCCTGGAGTCAGGAGTACCTGAGTTCAAATCTGACCTCAGACACTTAATAATTACCTGGCTGTGTGGCCTTGGGCAAGCCACTTAACCCCATTGCCTTGCAAAAACTAAAAAAAAAAAAATAATATGAATTTGAAGGATTTCTTGATATCTCATCAAGCTTTTCATTCCATGTCATTCATATGATTGATGTCCAACTAATAGAGTATAAGCTCCTGATTCCTTTGATAGTAGGGGTCCAATAGTTTTTAAAGACTTGATAGCTGTCCTCACCAAAATAAGCCAGTTGAGGGAAGAAAACACAGAGAATACTGTGTCGTATCACTATATTCTCTTTCCTAAGGCAAAAGAGGCTGAAGTTTAAAGAGAAAACTATTCCCCATATCCCAAGCTACCCTCTTCCTTACTTAGAAGCCAAAAATAGTTGATAAAGGGAATATCCTATATATTAAAGAACTGCTGCCAGTCTTAGACACAGTGTGAGTAACAAAGAATGTTTAGAGTGGAGAGCAAAATAATGAAGTCTATATTGAACAAGTTGAGTTCGATGATATCTATATGATATCTAGTTGAAAGGATGATATTTGACTGGAGTTCAGGACTTATCAGATTTATCAGATTTAAGAATTATCTGCATCAAAATGATCTCTGAACCCAAGGAAGTTGATGAGATCACCAAGTGAGGACATAGGAAAAAAGGGTAGGGTCTTCAGGTAAACCCTTAGTTAAGAGTATGGGATATGGAGAATGTTTGTCCTTTGTTCTCAAAGGACAATCAGGGGAGGTGAAGCCATGGCATGCATGTGAATTAAATTGGAGTGGAGGGGGGCTGTGCTAAGTCTCCTCTGAAGTCATCTGGGTCCAGTGGTCAGATATGAATCAGGATGTCTGGAGATGGTCCTGGATGAGAGAGGCAATCAGGGAAAGTGACTTGTTAAAGGTCACAAAGCTAGTAAGTATCTGAGGCTGGATGTGAACTTAGGTCCTTCTGACTTTAGGACCAGTGCTCTATCCACTGAAGCATCCAGCTGCTCTTATGGGATATGGAATATAATTCAGGAAAGGAGACTGAGAAGAAACCATTAGACAGATAAGATAAGATCCTGGAGAGAGCCCAGGCCCAAAAACCCAAACAAAAGAGAGTATCTAGGAAACAAGATAATGTCTTCCATGGGATTCTCTCACTAACAAAAGAATTATCAGTCTTCCTTCTGGAAGTAAATGAATTTGATAACAAATCTCTCCTCCCAGAAGATAACACAAATTTGATGAATGCCCAAGTAGAAAAGGAATACCATTCCCTTCAACAAGTAAAACGGAAAGAACTCTGATTTTTGGAATCAGATTTCTGGGTTCAAATATGGCTTTAATACTTAATACCTGTGTGACTTTGACCACCATTTTTACCTTGTATTCTCCTTGGTAAAATGAGGATCCTCTAAGAGCCCTTTTGGTGCTAGGATGGGAGACTTTCTGGAAGATTTAAGAATAAAAAGTGTAAGGGAGGAACCAAGCTATTGATATCCTAGCTCATTAAAAAGTATGGCCTCAAAAGTTCTGCTAATCACCCACTTCTACCACATCACACACACACACACACAAAAAAAAAACTCCACTCGGTAACAATTTAGAGACTAACATATCCCAACTTGCCAGCCAGCCAGGTGTCAAGGGGGAGGGGGGGAGAAATGGCAAAGAAAGGGTGGAGAAGTCATTTCAAAATGAGTTGGCTAGAATGAACTTCACTAGTTAGAAGATGGGAGGGGAGGGGAGGTGGAGTGGAGGTGGAGAACTGTGTCATGCCCCATCCCTGCAGTGCTTAAGCTGGGCTGATTTCACATAAAAGTCACCTGTTTGCAACAATTTTTGTAAAAGAACTAGTAAATAACTCAATTTATTGGAGGCTTTGGGGTCAATGAAGATTTGTGGCTAGCTTTCGACTATTATTGTAGAAGGTCCATGGTGTTCCTTCCTCCCCGACTAGGTACTCTCTGGTGGATGGTTATATTTCTGCCAATGTTTTATTTTCTAGCAAGGAAGAGAACCAACATAATTTTGGTTTTTACTACCTCAAAGTTCCAAGGATAACTTCATAAGTCATTCCTGATTAAGTTTCAGTTTTTAATGCAGCTACTATTCAAAAAGTAATAGTCTGGAAGGCACATCTTTCTGGGTTCAAATCTAGCCTCAGACACTGTACCTCAGGTTGTGTGAACCTGGGCAAGTCTCTTAACCCTGGTTTGCCTCAGTTTTTGCATCAATATAATGAGTTAGAAAAGGAAATCGCAAACCACTCTAATATCTTTGCCAAGAAAAGCCCAAATGAAGTCACCAAGGGTTGGAAAGGACTGAAATGACTGAACAACAAATAGGAATAGAGGACAAGGGTAACAGTGAAAACTTACTGTTAAAAGTGACCTTTACAAAGTCATCTGATTCACCCTTCACCTTCAGGTATGACTATCCTTTTACTTTGGAAAATGATAGCCTAAGGTTGAATTACTCTTGGAATCTAAATTTCCCCACCTTGTGTGTCATCTAAATTTTTTTCCAGAGGCAAATATCTCAAGTGGGATACTGTATATAGATTTCTGAATTTGGAATCAGGAGGACCAGAGTTCAAATTCTGCCTCAAATTTTTACTAGCTATGTCACTCTGGTGTCACTTAACCTCGCTTACCATCATTTTCCTCATCTGCAAAATAGGGGTAAGAATAATACCTAATTCTCAAGGCTGCTGAGACCAAACCCTTTATAGGTCCAAATGTGATCCTAAAGCACTTTGCAAACCTTAAAACACCACACAAGTGCTTGTTGTTGATAGTTATTATGATCCCATTTCTTTTTGATCAGACTTCAGGCCAGCTGGCTATCTCCTTTTATATCCTTGAAGCCTATACCATCTCCAAGATAAATGATCTCAATTACAGGCACTTCAATCCCACGTGTCTCTGTTCCAGACCTCTCGGCATTTTAGTAGACCTGTTTCCAGAGCCACTAACAAGTTCAGGCACCCCCTTATTCCCTCCAGTCTGGCACCTTCAGGTCTGGTAAAAGAAGAGTCAGGGAGCAGAGCTGTCAAAAGTTATATTTAGCAGCCCACGGCAACCAGGAAGGATTTCTCTCTTTACGAAATTAAGATGACGTTGGTAATCGCTATTCTTCCTCTTTGGCAACATGACATATTTCTCTGTTAACATGTCTGACAAATGTCCCTCAACTTTTTTTTTAACATTTTTATTTAAAGTTTTGAGTTCCAAATTCTTGCCCGAATTCCCCTCCACTCCTCCTGAGATGGGCAATCAGATAGAAGTTATAGGTGTGCGATTACATATAACATTTCCATATTAGTCACTTTGTACAAGAAGACTCAAAAAAATGGAAAAAGTGCAAAATAGCATGTTTCAATCTGTACACAAACAGTATCAGTTTTCTCTGGAGGCAGATAGCATGTTTCATCATTAGTCCTTTGGGATTGTCTTGGATCATTGTAGCATGGTGAATAATGACATCATTCATAATTCTTCACTGAATGATACTGCTGCAACTGTATACAAAGTTATCCTGGTACTGTTTACTTCATCATATATGAATATATATATGTATGTAGATCAGTTCATATAAGTCTTTCCAGGTTTTTCTGAAATCATCCTGCTTGTCATTTCTTATAGCACAATAATATTGCATTACAATCACATACCACAGCTTGTTTTGGTATTCACCAATTGACAAGTATCTCTTCTATTTTCAATTCTGAGCCATCACAAAAAGAACTGCTATAAATATTTTTGTACAAATAGACCCATTTCCTTTATTTAGATGCCTTTGGGATTCAGAGTTAGCGGTGATACTGTTAAATCAAAGGGTATACAAAGTTTTATAACCCTTTATGGCATAATTCCAAATTGATCTCTAGAATGATTGGTTCAGTTCCTAACTCCATCAGCAATGCATTAGGGTCTCAGTTTTCCCTGATCACCTCCAACATTCAATATTCTCCTTTTTTGTCATTATTAGCCAATTTGATACATGTGAGTTGGTACCTTGGTTTTAACGTGCAATTCTTTAATCAATAGTGATTTAGAGTGTTTTTCATATGACTACAACTTTGGTTTTGGCTTTTTTTGTTTTTTTAGATTTTTGCAAGGCAAATGGGGTTAAGTGGCTTGCCCAAGGCCACACAGCTAGGTAATTATTAAATGTCTGAAGCCGGATTTGAACTCAGGTACTCCTGACTCCAGGGCCAGTGCTCTATCCACTGCGCCACCTAGCCACCCGTGGCTTTTTTTTTTGTCTGAAAACTGCCTATTCATTTCCTTTGACCATTTATCAATTGGAGAATGACTTGTATTTTTTAAATTTGACACAGTTGTCTATATATTTGAGAAATGAGGCTTTTTTTTCAGATATTTGTTGCAGATTTTGTCCCCCTGTCCCGTTTTCTGCTTTCCTTATAATTTTGGTTGCATTGGTTTTGTTTTGTGAAAACTTTTTAATTTTATATAATTAAGATTTGTCTATTGTACATTTTATAATGCTTCCATATCTTCTTTGGTCCTAATTTCTTCTCTCATCCATAAAGCTGACAGATAAACTTCCATGCTCTATTAATTTATTTATGGTGTCATCCTTTATGTGTAAATCATATACCCATTTTTAGTTTACTTGGTATATATTGTAAGATATTGGTCTATATTTAGTTTCTGTCATGCTTTTTCCAGTTTTTCTCAAATAATGAATTTCTGTTCCAAAAGCTTGGGTATATTTAGGTTTATCATATAAGAGATCATTTTCTATAATCCAATTTGTTCCTAATCTATTCCACTAATCCATTACTCTATTTCTTAGCCAATAGCAGTTTGTGCTCTGCCATACCTAGATCACCTTCTTTCTCATTTTTTTCACTGATTCCCTTGATAATCTTGAGCTTTTGTTCTTCCAGATGAATTTTGTTATTATCTTTCTAGTTCTATAAAGTAGTTTTTTAATAATTTGATAGTTTTGATACTGTGAGATTAATTTAGGTAGAACTGTCATTTTTATTATATTGGCTTGACCTACCCATAAGCAATTACTATTTTTTAAATTATTTTTTATTAAAGATATTATTTGAGTTTTACAATTTGACCCCCAATCTTACCTCCTCCCCTCCCACGGAAAGCAATCTGTCAGTCTTTACTTTGTTTCCATGTTGTATCTCGATCCAAATTGGGTGTGATGGGAGAGAAATCATATCCTTAGAGAAGAGACAAGAAGTCTAAGAGGTAACAAGATGTGTTTTTTTTCTAAATTAACAGGCATAGTCCTTGAACTTTGTTCAAACTCCACAGCTCCTTATCTGGATACAGATGGCACTCTCCTTTGCAGACAGCCCAAATTTGATCCTGATTGTTGCACTGATGGAATGAGCAAGTCCTTCAAGGTTGATCATCACCCCCATGTTGCTGTTAGGGTGTACAATGTTTTTCTGGTTCTGCTCATCTCACTCAGCATCAGTTCATGCAAATCCCTCCAGGCTTCCCTAAATTCCCATCCCTCCTGGTTTCTAATAGAACAATAGTGTTCTATGACATACATATACCACAGTTTGCTAAGCCATTCCCCAATTGAAGGACATCTACTCGATTTCCAATTCTTTGCCACTACAAACAGGGCTGCTATATTTTTGCACAAGTAATGTTTTTACCCTTTTTCATCATCTCTTCAGGATATAGACCCAGTAGTGGTAAGCAATTACTATTTTTTCAGTTGTTGAGATCTGATTTTATTTGTGTGAAAAGTGTTTTATAGTTATGTTCTTATAGTTCCTAGTTTTGTTGTGGCAGGTAGACTCCCAAGTATTTTTATATTGTCTACAGTTATTTTAGTTTATTATTATTATTGCAAGGCAATGGGGTTACGTGGCTTGCCCAAGGCCACATAGCTAGTTAATTATTAAGTGTCTGAGGTCAGATTTGAACTCAAGTACTCCTGACTCCAGGGCCGGTGCTCTATCCACTGCGCCACCTAGCCGCCCCTGTCTACAGTTATTTTAAATGGAATTTCTCTTTCTATCTCTTGCTGCTGGACTTTGTAAGTAATATACAGAAATGATGATGATGTATGTGTTATTTTGTATCCTGTAACTTTGATAACGTTCTTAATAATTTCAAGTAGTATTTTAGTTGATTCTTTAGGATTTTCTATGTATACTATCACATATGTAATATATATATATATATGTATCATCTATAAAGAATGATAGTTTTGCTTCCTCATTATCTATGTCTCTCAACTTTTTGAGGGTAACATTACATAGAGTGACACTGTGTCTACTCAAATCCTCTCCTTGACTTTTGGGGGGGGCGTCACAGTGATGCTTGGAGTTCAGGTCAGAGACTGTAAGCAGGTTGTTTTGTTCATCTTTTCTTTCGGGTCCTTTCTAAGACCTGCTCAAATGTTAATGACTGCCATTCCAACTGACTATGGCTGGAGGATGGACCTTGTAATTTCACAATGTCACATTTATTAAACCCTTCATGAGGGGGCTTACTGTCATCTGTAGAACAAAATTGAAGTTCCTATTTCATAGAACGCATTATAGCAGCTACCAAGATAAAAAGAAGTAAATGATAATGGACTGGTAGAATTTCCCTTTGTAATTATTGAAATAAATAATTTATAGTTAAATATATGGATGAAATTCGTAATTTTTGAAAATGTGCTGGTAAATTTTGTCTATTTACATGTTCCAGGTTAGGACCCTTTGACATCCCTGCTGACAAAAATCAGTTTTCCCAGAGCAGTTATTCTTTTCTTTTACCAAGCCATTTATTTAGAAGAGTTTTCAGTTAAACTAATTTATGCAGGGGGCCTAGGCTGAACATCACACTTATGAGTTTTCAGTCATTTTATACTTTTCAAAGTGTTTTTCCCATCCATTATCCTGATTCTTGAAAGAAGGCAGGAATTATCTCCATTTAACAGAAGTGGAAACTGGGCAGAAAATGGTTAACTTACTTATTTAGCATTTTATTTTTTCCTAGTTACATGTTTTTAAAACTTGGGTTCCAAACTCTCTCCCTTCCTCCCTTCCACCCCTCTCTCATTGAGAAGACAAATGATTTGATATAATTTATATTTGTGTAATCCATGCAAAACATTTCCATATTAATCATGTTATGAACAAAAACAGACCAAAAAAATCCTGCAAATTTCAAGAAAAATAAAAAAAAGGTACCATCAGTTCTCTCTCTGGGGATGGCTAGCATTTTTCATCCCAACTCCTCCAGAGTTTTCTTGGATCACTGTATTACAGAGAATAGCTGTCATTCACAGCTAATCATCTTATAATATTTCTGTTTCTTTGTATACAATATATTTTACTTTGCTATTGTGTAAGTCTTTCTAGTTTTTTTTCTGAGAGTATCCTGCTCATCATTTCTTACACAATAGTATTCCATCACCATCACATAGAATGGGGGTAAGTTATCTTACATAAATGAGGCAAGAAAAAGCTTATAGAGTGGAAAAGACAGGGAAAATGAGAGGGAGGGAGTGAATCTTACTCTCACCACATTTAGCTCAAAGAGAGAAGAACACACAAACACACACAATTGGGTACAGAAACCTATTTTACCCTACAGGAAGGTAGGGAGAAAGGGGCTAAGGGAAGGGGATGGGGTGATAGAAGGGAGAGCAAATGGAGGAGGGGTAGCCAGAAGCAAAACAACTTTGGAGGAGGAATAGAGTGAAAGAAGATAAAGAGAAAGGGTGAAAGAATAGAATAAATAGGGGGAGGAGGGGAGAGAATAGAATGGAGGAAAATACAGTTAGCAACAATATCTATTTTTCAGGTCAGTTGTTTTTCCAGTGAGATATTTCACATTGTCTTCTATTTGGTTTTGTTTTATTGCTTCTTGGTTTCTTTATAAAGTCATAGGCTTCCATTTGTTCAATTCTAATTATTAAGGAAACATTTTCTTCAATGAGTTCCTTTAATATTTGATCAATTTTACTTTTTTTTTAGTTTTTGCAAGGCATTGGGGTTAAGTGACTTGCCCAAGGTCACACAGCTAGGTAATTATTAAGAGTCTGAGGCTGGTTTTGAACTCAGGTACTACTGACTCCAGGGCTGGTGCTCTATTCACTACACCACCTAGATGACCCCAATTTTACCTTTTTAAGGAAGTTTTTTTCCTTGTAAATTTTTGTGCCTCTTTTTTCATTTAGCCAATTCTGCTTTTTTAAAAGGCATTCTTCTCCTCAATGGCTTTTTGTACCTCTTTTATCATTTGGCCTAGTCTGTTTTTTAAGGTGTTATTTTCTTCAGTATTTTGGGGGGTCTCTTTTACCAAGATGCTGACTTGATTTCATCATTTTTTTTCTATTGCTCTCCTTTCTCCTCCCAATTTCTCCTTTACCTCTCTGATTTTCAAAATTCTTTTTGAGCTCCTCCATGACCTGAGAGGAATTCATATTCTTCTTGGAGGCTATGGATATAGGAGCTTTGACTTTGTTATATTTTTCTGAGTCACCCTAGTAACTTTCTGTGATCATAATTTTTTTTCTGTTGTTTGCTTATTTTTCTCAGTCTATTTCTTGACTTCTAACTCTTTGTTAAAGTAGGGCTCTGATTCCGAGTTGAAGGGTGCATTGTCCCAAGCTTCAGGAGTTTTGTGCTGCTGTTTTCAGAGACACTTCTAGGGTCTGGGTCTTGCTATATCTTCTTTTTTTAAATATCCTTGGTAATAGATAATTGGTATTAATTAGTTAAGTGATATTGGAGTTCAAATCATAGGATGAGTTAGTGCCATAGTGGAACTATTCATTGTAGGTGGTGACTGATATTGTAGAGAACACAATGGCAAGAGCAATAGAGAAAATGACATTAGCCAGCGTCCCCAATCCTCAGATAAAGCCCCAGGACTCTGAGGTGCAGATGAAGCCAGCTCCCCTCCAGGATCTGATTTGTGAGTGCAAATGGGAAGTGGTATAAGAATCTCGAGAATCTATAAGGGATCACACATGTGTGCACACATGTCAGTGAATGTGGAAGAATGACAATGATTATTTTTGTTATTATTTCTCTGAATTGTGTTCAGAATCCAGCATAGTCCCCTGATTAAAAATATAAGTAGGATTAATTCTTTCTTGAAAGCCCCTTCCCATCCCAATCTTCCTCTCATTCCTATAAGGAATAGAGAAAGACTGCAAGCTTCCTATTTCCTGAAGGGAAGAGGATGACCGATAAATGGCCTTGTTAAAGGCGTCAGTACTTAGAGAAGGCATTAGGGCAAGAACCAGCTCCCCTCCCAAGACCAGCCTTTGATCTTGATGGGGCTTGTCAGCCGAGCAGGTGGAGCAGTCACTAGGCAGGAATGTCGGGGGAGTCCCTGGACACATTCCCCCTGCTGGTCCCCACATGCCAAAGCTCGTGTTTCTGCACAAGCCGCCGACTTTTGCTTTCAGAATTCCCTTCCTTCTGTTATCCCTTTAAGGCAAGGCTCTCCACTGACGGCCCCTTGGCCATTAGTAATGGGGAGATTTCTCTGAGTCACTTCTCCCCTTTTCCAGGAGGGGTTCTACACCCTTTCACTCCCAACATGCGCTTCGAATGGAAGATAATTAATTACTATTTTATTATACAAAATCGTAATTTATTATTTTATAATTTTAACTTTTATCATAGATCATATAGGAAGAGTCATTCAGATACTAAGAAAATGCAGATAAGATAATCTTATCCACAAATCTGTGTATGACTGTTAGGAAGACACTTGAATAAAAATGTTGAATTATGAATTATAAATAGATCATTTTAAACTTTCAAGCGATCTTAGCGGTTATCTGGTTCAATCCCCTTATTTTTCAGATAATTGAAGTTAAGAGTTGACATCATTATACAACTTTTCTGTTTACAAAGTGCTTTAAATATTATAGTATTTCATCCAGCTTTCACCATAGCCCCATGAGGTATGTATACCAAGATTATTATTCTACCAACTTTACAAATCAGGAAACTGAGGCTCAAAAAGATGATGTGACTTATCCAAAGTCACCTAGTGATTTAGAAGCAGAGGTGAGACCAGAAAAAGGTCTGGCTCCCAGGTCCCAGATTCTTCCCATTATATCAAAAACTCTCCATTTAAGTGGGGATCAGTTTCTTAAGGCGAGTCATCCTATTAACTAAAATTCCCAGTGTTGCTCTTTATAATGTTAATTGTTAATTGAGTGACCATTTTTAACATAGGTGATCTTTGGAGTACAGGAAATTCCACCTTGCTCCAAGAATATTTTCTAGTAGTACCAACCTCTACCATTTAGAGATTCATTCCTTTAGCTAATAATAACCATTTTTAAAAATGCAAATATCTTTTCTCATCATTTACTATTGAAAGTTGTAAAGTTCCTCTACAAGTCCAAAAGATATAAGAAACCCTCTCATTCAGAAAACATCTAATTTCCTTCCCAGATTTTGACAGAGACACAGCACTCAAGAGCAACACTTTCAGAACATAAAGTCATTTGTAAAACATGTTAAAAAAAAGTCACAGTTTGGTGGAAGAACACAAGTAATACCAATTCAAAAAACATCTAATATTGGTAGAGAGGAAGATGAGTTTGCAAAAAAAAATACTGTAATGAGATCCAACTAGAGCAGATTATGCTAAGACGATTTATAAGCTCAATTGGAAGGAGGATGACAGACAAAAGCCATAATGAATCTGCTTAAAGTTCTATAGTGATTTTTTTGTTCTCCATGACAATGAAATGAACACACTTTCCATAATAAATCTGAATGTCATTTAAGAAGAAGATAGGAAGAATAGCTGAACCAGATCAAATTACGTGAAGGAAAATTGTGCAGGAGGCTACACCATTTAAAAAGAAAAGAAGAACCAATTTTTAAGATAGCTAAGTGAGAGAATAATACCAAAGAAAAAGAAAAAAATCACAGATCCAAAAAAAATGAAGTAGAATGATAAAAGTGGACCCCAAAGCACTATGTAACAAGATGGCTGCAATGTAAATGAAAAAAATCATTAAAAGGAAATTGATTCTAGGTAATAGGGAAAAAATGACGAAAGTCCAAAAGAGATAATAAAATATAATTTCTCCCAATAAGGATAGGGAATTACTAGGAAAGATTGTTGTATAAAGTGATAAATAAGGTTCTATATCTGATGCTTTTGCTTAATTATGTTTCTTTGCCACAAAGAAGTGTTTAATCTGGAAAGAGGAAGTGATAAATGATTATGATGTAAAAACAAAATGTATCAGTAAAACATTCTTCAAAGGATGATTAAATGGACACTTAGTAACTACTGACCCATAGATTTGTTTTTTTTTAAATTTTTCAAGTTTTACTGAGGCCTTTTGTTTTTACACCAACAGGCTGTTCTACTATATCACACCATCCTTTCTCCCCATGAACACTTTTGTAATTCATTTTCTTCCAAAAGAAGGCAGAATGAAACCAACAAACACAGCCTACATATTTAACAGCATGTACAATATTATGTATTGGAAGTTTCCCACTTCTCTATGAAAAGGAGGTAGAATGGCACCTTCTCTAGAGATACAGACAGTCAATCCAATTAATGAGGTGGCTTTTGTGTTGTTTTCATTAACATTTATATAGTCCTTATACATATTATTTAGCTAGTTCTACTTATTTCAATTTGCATCAGTTCATAAGATGACCTTTCTAAGCTTCTCTGAATCCTTCATATTTGACATTTTTTACAGCATAATAATATTCCAATTATCTTCAAACTTGTGATTTTATCAGTGTAGGAAGCTCTATCAGTATAGAGATCAATGGCTATTAGTTGGTCAGTTAACATTTATTAAACACCTACTATGAACTAGGGGGATATACTAAGCCCAGGAAACACAAACATGAAAAAGAAAGATGGTTCCTACCCTCCAGGAACGTACACTTTAATAGGAGAACCCAAGTCACAGTGTGGGACAGAGGAGGGCTGAGGCAGTCTTACAGGACTGACTTTTCTTGGTATGATCCTGATCAAGTCTAGGACAAAGGAGTTCAGCCAAGGAGAAATGATCTGCCCCTGGAGTCTCTGAGAGTCATCGGGACCCTGAGTGGTCCCTCAGCTAGGACATCTAAAAAAAGGTGAAACACGAACCCAGGACTTCCTGGCTCAGAGGCTGACCCTTTATCCTCTACAACCAGCCAGTTTTCCAATTTATGAGAATTTGTTTTGTTAACAGCTATTTTTTTCTACTATAGAAAGTAGAATTATGAATTTTGGGGATATAAGATAAACTTTCTTTCTGTCTTTGACTTCTTTGGAGTGGATGCCCAGATGTGAAACTGTTAGTTAAAGAGTATAGACAATATCCTGAAGAGATGATGAAAAAGGGTAAAAACATCACTTGTACAAAAAATATTCATAGCAGCCCTGTTTGTGGTGGCAAAGAATTGGAAATCAGGTAAATGTCCTTCAATTGGGGAATGGCTTAGCAAACTGGTACATATATGTATACATATATATGTGTGTGTGTGTGTGTGTGTGTGTGTGTGTGTGTGTGTGTGATGGAACATTATTGTTCTATTAGAAACGAGGAGGGATGGGAATTCAGGGAAGCCTGGAGGGATCTGCATGAACTGATGCGGAGTGAGATGAGCAGAACCAGAAAAACATTGTACACCCTAATAGTAATAGGGGTGGTGGTGATCAACCTTGATGGACTTGCTCAGCCCATCAGTGCCACAATCAGGGACAATTTGGGGCTGTCTGCAATGGAGAATACCATCTGTATAGGGATAAAGAACTGTGGAGTGAACAAAGACCAAGGACTATTACCTTTAATTTAGGAAAAAAAACCTGATATCTTATTGTCTGATCTTGCTATCTGTCTCTTTTACTTTATGTTTCTTCCTTAAGGATATGATTTCTCTCTCATCACATTCAATTTGGATCAATATATAGCATGGAAACAATGTAAAGACTGGAAAATTGCCTTCTGTGGGTAGTGGGGGGGGAGTAAGATTAGGGGAAAAATTGTAAAACTCAAAAAAAATCTTTTTAAAAAAGAGTATAGATAATTTGATGACTTTCTAGCATAATTCTATTATTTTTAGAATTGAAACAAAAAATCCAGCAGTATGGTAGTATGCCTGTCTTCCCTCAGCCCTTTTGATATCAACTATTTTCATCTTGCCAGTCTTACAGGCATGAGGTGAAACCCCATAGTCATTTGAATTTATATTTTTCATTATTAATAAATTGGGACTTTTCATTATATGGGTATTGCCAGTTTGCAATTTTTCTATTGAAAACTATTTGTTCATATTCTTTGCACATTTATGGGAGGATGTCCCTCAGTTTATTATATGTCAATTCTGTTTACAATTGGCACATCAGATTTTTATCTGGGATATTTGATGTAGCTTTTTAAAAAAATCATTCACTTGGGGCAGCTAGGTGGCACAGTGGATAGAGCACTGCCCCTGGAGTCAGGAGTACCTGAGTTCAAATCTGGCCTCAGACACTTAATAATTACCTAGCTGTGTGGCCTTGGGCAAGCCACTTAACCCCATTGCCTTGCAAAAAACCTAAAAACAAGCAAAAACAAACAAAAAATCATTCACTGATTTTATCAATTTTGTTTCTTTTGCCTACTTTCTCATCCTCAAAAAATCTTTGTGAGAAAGCTCTATATTCCTACCAAAGGGGTCTGGAAACTGGCAGACTTTTACAAGTTATTTTCTAGAGCTGAGCAACAAAAGGGACTGAAAGAAGAGGGGAATACAAGATTCAGTAATCTCTTCTGCCTGCTGTTTATAAAACGAGAGGAAGTATATTATAATGGAGAAGGGTTAAACTCTGGGTTCTCAGAACTCAAAACCAAGTGTGCACTATATTAAAGTGGGGGAAATGCTTAACCAAATACATTTTAAAAACAGTACAACAGAGATATGGAGAATCTGTGGTTTTCTAAGTCAATCTGAGGCCCTTGATCCCTTCCTATTTGAGTTTGATTTCACGGATAGAAGTCTTAGTCCCGTTGGGGTGACTCTGGGCAAAGCAATGAAGCTCTCCATGCCTCAGACAACTTCCAAGAAGTTACAGAGAAGGTGCCAGTATACTTGGGTATAGGAAGGGTCTTTGTTTAAAAGTTCCTGATGCCAATGATATGAAAGGTTCCTATCCCTATATATAAAAAAGTATTTAAATTTGAAGATGAAAATGCAACATGAGAAGCTCTCCACCACTATGAAGACCTGACAAGGTTCCCAGAAAGTGGGAAGGAAGATAAGCTTCTTCATGCAAATTTCCTCTGATTATCCATATCAGGTGAGCTATTAAATGGGGATCAGCATGTGCTGAAGAATGTTTTAGACTGATTCCACATGAAAGTAAAGGCACCCCAATTTAATTCAAGGATTAAGAAAGACTAGAAAACAAGATGTCTTATCAAGTACATATTCTATATATGTTGCTGAATTAGGTGTTGAAATACAAAGACAAAAACAAAATATTCCCTGTCCTTGAGAAGTTTAGATTCTATTGCTGAAGAGGACATGATGCCTATATAGATAGAGAAATATAAGGAAATTTGATAGAGGAGAGAGAGGATTAATAACTGAAAGTATCAGAGAAAGATTTAATGTGAAGGTGGTACCTGAACAGACCCTAGAAAGGTAAGGACTCTGAAAACTAAAAAGTAAAGGGAAGTCCAGGATAACAAACCTTGGCTGAAATAGGGAAGATTTAGTGGAGAATACAGTGATGCAGTGAATAAAGTGCCAAGCTTGAAATCAGAAATCCAGCCTGAGACACTTACTAACTGTGTGACTCTGGGCAAGTCATTTATCCCTACTTGCTTTTAGTCTCCTCTATCAAATGAAAACCATTCCAGTATTTGCCTAGAAAATCCCAAAAGTCCCAAAAAGGACATAGGACATGACTGAAAAAATACCAAACATCACTAACTAAGTTGAGTTTGATGTGTTGATTGAGTAGTGGTAAATTTAGGATGTCTTCTGCATTGAGATTATTGAACCAACCTAAGTGAGTAAAGGAGATCATTAAGATTATAAAATGAAAAGAGATGCCAGTTTTGAATGTTGAGGAGCACATTCTTTGAGGTGACAGGATATGGATGATGAAATGGGACAGAAGGTTGAGAAAGTAAAGTCAGACAGAAAGAAAGAGAATGAGAAGAGGGCTATGGAAAAATCAATCATGTCCAATTGTGTCAAGAAAGAAAAAGACTGAAAAAGGCTGTCAGAATGAATGACTAGGAGATCACTAATAAATTTTGAGAATTGTTTTCAGGTGAGCAGTGTGAGTTAGAACAGATTACAAGGAGCTGAGATAGAAGTGGCCAGTGGAGGCAGTCAGAGAAGTGTTCTCTCTAAAAGTTTGACTGTTAAATAGAGCCAAGTTAAAAGAAAAAGGTTTGAGGGAGAAAGCAAGGTCAACTAAAGGTTAGCATAAGTAGCAGTAGATAGAGATTGAAAATGAGAGTATGAGACAAAGACAGATAAGGTAAGTTTGCAGAAGAGATGGGAAAGGAAAGGATTTAGAGTGGCCATGGGAAGAAGGATCACCCTTTCTTTAGACTTGTTGAAAAGAGAAGACTGGTGAAAATGTAAAGGTACAGAGGAACATTTGTAGGAGCTCATTTCAGATCTTACTGATCTCCCCCCCATCCCTAGTAAAATGTAAAAACACTGAGACAAAGACTGGGATGAAGGTGTGGTTTTGGCAGAAGAAATGTTACAGGATGAAAAACAGAAAATCAATCAGGGAAGAATAAAAGAACTCCCTTGAAGGAGCAAGGGCTCTGTAGACATTCAATCTGTGAATCATAGCAGATTGTGTTACTACCTTCAGGGCTGCAATAGTTATGGGGAAGGAGCAGCAGAGGTCAATTGTAAGGGTAATTCAGGGCTGAAGGTTGTCACATAGGATGAGGGACAAGGGAGTAATGGATTCTAGAGTGCAGTATGGCACCTAGCTAAGCTAGTCATTTATCACAGTAAGACCAAAAAGGGAGGTAAGTGAGGCAAGGGCAGGATTGATGGTGAGAAATCAGGGAGGGGCAGAAGAGTGAGACAGGAAAGATCAGTGGATAGTATGATCAAACTGGGAGATGTTAGAATTCCAGATTGCATAGGTGGCCTAGTTTAGAGTGGTAGTGAAGTTGAAGGTGTTACCATGTCTCTGGGTGGCTAAACCAGCATAGAAGTCATAAGATTTGAGAAGGCTGGGGTGGTTAGGTGGTGCAGTGGATAGAGCACCAGCCCTGGAGTCAGGAGTACCTGAGTTCAAATCCGGCCTCAGACACTTAATAATCACCTAGCTGTGTGGCCTTGGGCAAGCCACTTAACCCCATTTGCCTAGCAAAAACCTTAAAAAAAAATTTGAGAAGGCTGGGAAGTCATCAATGTGAATATTCATGTTCCCATGGAGAAGGAGAGAAGCTAGGCTAGAGATGAACATTGTAAGGCCAGTCCTAAATTCAGAGAGAAGAGGGGGGGGGTATGACCTAGGAACCAGCAAATGACAAGAAGAATTTGGGTGGGGGGATATGGATGGAAGCAAGGGCTCTCCAAGCCAAAGAAGCTGGTGAGTCATGGCAACAGTGGAAAGGTCTGGGAGTGGCAGTGGGGAGCACAGAGTAAGTCAAAGACCTGAGAGAAGGTATAATCCACCCTGGATAGGTTGGCCAAGGATGAGGTTTTCTAGATGTTTCTATTTGCAGATACCTTGACTACCTCAGTTTCCAGAATGAGAACCAGGACCCAAAAGATATTTTAAGAATTCATAGGGGTGCAGCTAGGTGGTGCAGTGAATAGAGCACAGGCCTTGGAGTCAGGAGTACCTGGGTTCAAATCCGACCTCAGACACTTAATAATTACCTAGCCGTGTGGCCTTTGGCAAGCCACTTAACCCTATTGCCTTGAAAAAATTAAAAAAAAAGTGAATGGGAAAAAGAATGAAAAGAATGTGCTAGATTATACTTGGAAAATTGAATAGTTCCTTCAAGTTGCTTTCTAGGGCAAAATTCTTTTTTATGTTACTGTTTAGCTAGAAATCATTGACCACAACATGAACTCAGAAGAATCAAAATTGTAAGTGACTAGTAGGTATCCAGTAAAACTGAACATGCTATTAATAATATGTGTGCAAGATATGACATAAATTTGTCATCAGGGAAATTTATGATAGGAAAAGCCAAATTAACAAATGGGATAGTCCTGATGTGGCCTTGTATTCAAAAGAATCTTATTTAAAAAGTCCTGGGGAAAAAGGACAGTTAGGGGAAATTATCTTGCATAATTAGGGTGCACATAGTGGTTATTCAATACAAGCATAGAGTAGGGAGTGCCACTTTCTGATCTAAATTGGTCAAGAGAAGAAAGAATACACAGTTGGATACAGAAATACATTTCACTCAATGGTGAAAAAGGAAGGAAAGGAGAGAATGAGAATTAAGAGGTAGAGTAGAATAAGAGAGTGATAGTTCTAAGTAAAAAAATTTTAAGAATATACAAAAATAGTTATAGTTCTATTGAAACAGCAAAGAATGAAAATCTGAGGGGTGCCCAAATATTGGGAAACAGATAAATAATTTATGCCACATAAAAATAATGGAACACTCTTATGCTTAACTCTTATCATCATAATGACCAACCATGATGCTAGAGGGGTAAGGATGAAACATGTTGTCCACCTCCTGAAAAAAAGGTCAATGTGGGAATTTGTTTTGATTGACTTTGTTTTTCTTGTTTTCTAATGTATATTGAAGAGATTAGGACAGTAAGTGGTTAATTGTGGGAAATGAGTGAACCACATTGATTCCATTTTGTGATATAGCTCTGGAGCTGACTCAGTTCTCTTTCTATTCATATGGGTCTGATCTAAATTCTGTCCTGTGAGAAAACTGTATTCAATTGTAGGAACTGAGAGAAAATCTTATTGTACTTTTTGAACCTAGCTCTTTGTGGGTGGGAAGCTGGACCACTTCTACCTACTGCTGAGGATCTTGATTATGCTGACCAGAAACTTGATCAGGTTCAAAGGCTGACAGCAAGGAACTTTCTCATAGCTGCACATCTCAAGTAATCCACATATCTTACCTGAAAACTGGTCTCATTCTGATCAATTAGTCATTGTTTCTGGACTCTTGCAGGAATGAGACACCTCTTTGCCTGAATTCAGGGAGTTGTACCTGTCCACTCTTTTCCTCTCAACTTGGAAAAGTCCCTAATCTTTCCTCCAATTAGAAATCAGATTACCTAATGTTATACGGTTTCCTTTTAATTAGTTGGCCTTATTTGGTTAATTGCTTTTAATATGTAAAAGTCTGTCTCCCCCTGTATTCTGGGTCCAGGGCTGAGAGGGTCACTGTGGTGGACAATTGGTATGAATTGCTTAATAAATTCATGTGCTCAGATCAAATTTTTGTGTCCAAAGTCATTCTCCTGCCACACTGTGTGTGTAAACATAAAAAAAACTTGGGATCTGGGATTCATGACCAAATATATTGCCTACCTCCTGAGAGAAAGAAGATGGAATCAGAGTACAGATGTTTTAGACACAGTCAATAAGAAATTATGTTTGACTATGCATCTCTCTAACAGGAATTTTGTCTTTCTCATTTTCTCATGGTGTGTGTATGTGTATGGAAACTGGGAGGGAGAGAAGGCTGATCTTTGTTTGAAAAAAACTAAAAAGTAAAATTTAATTTTGAAAAAGGCCTGGAGGAAATCCTTTAGTACCTAGGACATAGCTTTGGTACACCACCTCAGAAGCACTCTCTGCCTCTGATGAGAAGGTGGAACCATGAACTCCAAGCCTCCACTAAAGGAGAGAACTCAGCTCATTTCTCTGGGACTTCACAAACTGACTCGACTCCCATGCCCCACTTCATGTGAGTGACTTCCCTGGTGTTCAGTCCCCCCTCCCCTTCTATTCAGCTTCCTTTTCTGTTCTGTCTTCCCTTGTTAGATTATAAGCTTCTGGAGTACAGGGGCTGTCTTTCTGTTTTCATATTCCCAGCATTTAGCAGGAGCTTAATAAATGTTTACTGACTGACATGCTCAACAGCGCAGAGGACTGAAGAGAAAAAATGAACAAGAATTCCATAAAATGAGTAGGTATGGATTGTGCGAGAGAGAGTAACTCAGAATAAGTTCCTATTTATAAGATCTCAATCTGCTAAGTACTGAAGTTTCCTGAAAGGTAAACTTTTAAAATAGCAAGCTACTGAGCATTCACATTTTGGTATAATTATTTTATAAATAGATAAAGCATGAATAAATTTAGGGGCAGCTAGGTGGTGCAATGGGACTGGAATCAGGAAGAAGTGAGTTCAAATCCAGCCTCAGACACTACCTATGTGACCCTGGGCAAGTCATTTAACCCGGTTTGCCTCAGTTTCCTCATCTGTAAAAAGAGCTGGAGAAGTAAAGGGCAAACTAGTCGAGTATCTTTACTAAGAAAACTCCAAATGGTGTCACGAGTCAGTTGCACATGACCGAAACAACTGAACAACAACAAATATATACATTTGACGAGATAATTTTTCTCTTTATAATTAGCTACAAGCAAGGCCCCAAGAGAATAGAAAATTCTGAAAGGGCAGGAAGAAAAAAAAGAAGTAGAAGGCTTATGATGAAGGGGGATCACATTTGACAGAATTCCATGGCAGATCCTTAAACCTACGGATGAAAAAAGTACTAGAGCAGGAGTTTTGTGTGATATGGATTCCTTGGGCAGTTTGGTGAGGAAGCCTGGTGAGTAGGGCTCTGATCAACTGGTTCTTCCTTCACCCTAAAAAGTGGAAAATTTACAGACTAAGTCAATATTTCTGTACCTGTTTTCTATGAAATGAGGGGAAGTGGAATGAACACTCATGACTTTCCAATTTTAAATGGAATTCTATAAAAACCTTCCTGTGACTCAACATCATTTCCTGATAAAGAAACTCTTTCTCCATGGTAGCTCACACATTTTTATCCATCTAAGCAGTTCACCTTTCCATAGTCCACATCCTCCTATTTCACTGTACCCTTTGGACTTCCTACCTCCAGCAACCTCCTCTTCATCCTAGATCTCTTTATCTTATACTTCCCTCTTCTATCTTAAAAACATGACTTCTATGAACACCACAGAGATGATTACCAAGTTTATATAGCTAGTCCTTATCTTCGACTTCCATTCCTGCATAGCCAATTGCCTGTTGGACACCTCCACTTAAATATCCAACTAGCATCTCAACTCTAATACATCAAAGATTAATTTCACTAATGGCTTCCCATCCCCCACAAATGTTCCAACTCTCAAATTTCCCTCTTTGTTGAGAGTATCACCATCCTTCCATTCACCCAGATTTGTAACCTTTCAGTCATCTATGAATCCCCTACCACTTACTCATCGCTTCCTATATTCAATCATTTGCCAAGCTTGTGGATTATTCTTCAACACTGTCTTTTACATCCATCCCATTATCTCTATTTATGTGGCCTTCATTACTTCTTTTTTTTTTATTAGGAGTAACTTATTTTTTTAAAAAATTGTTTTATGTTTTTGCAAGGCAAATGGGGTTAAGTGGCTTGCCCAAGGCCACACAGCTAGGTAATTATGAAGCGTCTGAGGCCGGATTTGAACCCAGATACTCCTGACTCCAGGGCCGGTGCTTTATCCACTACGCCACCTAATTTTCAATTCATCCTTTAGAATAATATTCCTTTAGAAACTCCTTTTTCATATTGGACTAAATATTGGGGAATGGCTCTTCTTATATATTTGAGTTGGTTTCCTATAAATTTAAGATATCAGACATTTAGGGGCAATTAGGTGGTGCAGTGGATAGAGCACCAGCTCTGGAGTTAGAGGGACCTGAGTTCAAATCCGACCTCAGACGCTTAATAATTACTTAGCTTCCTGACCTTGGGCAAGTCACTTAACTCCATTACCTTAAATAAATAATTTTTTTTTAAAAAAAGGTATCAGACATTTATCAGAGATAGTTGATGAAGAATTTTCCTCAACTGCTTTCCTTTTTATTCTAGTTAAACTTAAGTTGGCAGCACAAAGATTTTTACATGGAAACAAAATTATCTAACAAACTGATATTCCTAAACATCTGCTAATGAAGCTTATGGGACACAACAAAGTAAAGAGAATGAACAAAAACCCCAAACTGAATGCTATAAATTATAATGGTCAAGCCTGGCCCCTGGAGAAGGGTAGAGGAAAATATAATTCCTTCTCTTTTATAGAAGAACAATTAGGGTATGGATATAGGATATTACAAATACTGTTAAATGTAGCTGATGTAGTTGCTGAACTGCATTTTTCCCCCACTAATTCCATCAAGTTATATGAGAAATCCTTCAGTGTCCTCAATTTCCATTAGGATGGATTCACCCCAAGAATGCTACTAATAAGGTATCAGACTTAGCCAGAAAAAAGTATAATTTTCTAGGATGGTGGAGCTAACAGTATAAGGCCTAGAAGCAATGATCACAAGGATGGAGATGTTCCAGGTTTATAGAAAAGTTATTTATAAAGATTAAAGAAAAGAAACAAGATCATTTAAATGAGGGAGCTATTCTTTTCAATTTTGTAATGATTAAAGTGTTAAAGCCATTCCACTCAATTAATTTAATTTGCTATATAAACGTTACAACTAGTTAAAGCAGGCCCTAGAGTTTAGCAGACAAAGAAATATAGCCTTAATATTGACAAACACAAGTTATTAAATCTATGACTTAAGAAGTTAAAAAAAGAATTTAGTTCAAGTTTAAATAATATGGAAACAATCCAAGCAGTAAGAACTCCTGTTGTATTCCTACTGAGAAAGTGTAAGTCACATAAGTCTTCCAAAACATATAAGTACTTTGATTATAATAGTACATAATATAGAAAATCACTTGAGACAGAGACACACACACACACAGAGTCGAGAGAGAGAGAGAGAGAGAGAGAGAGAGAGAGAGAGAGAGAGAGATCGATCACATGATTCTCCCAACCTGCTTCCAAATGTTTTAATTTTTAATTTATCTCTGAATGGGGGGCAGGGAGAAAGAGGCACTAGGGTTGGGGATGAAGGCTGCTTAAAAGACAACAGAATAAAAAACGTTGACACATTAAAGTGTAATTAT